>NC_079160.1:127534705-127562205 GCF_947563725.1 Argiope bruennichi
TATTAGTAAAGAAATGAAAAATTTATATAAAAAAAAGATTACATTTCATTCAGCATACAAATGAGTTAATACTTTTTTTATCCTATTAGAGGAACTCACTTACCTTTTTTACGATATCCTTAACAAAAGAAATGAAATCATTTAATTGAAAATTCAATGAAGGTAACAAATGTTATTGCCGTACAACAATTTTCTTAGTAAACAGTCAGATAAACAATCGTAATTCATTCAAAACGAAAAGTAATAATGATCCGTGTGCACCTCCAAGTATTTTTCCAAACTTCTTTATAATTAAAAAAAAAAGAAAGCAGAATTTTAGTATGTTATATTAATCAGTGATCCGTTAAAACGTTTGTAATGAATCATTTTCGAGTAAAATATCTTATTTCTGAGAATTGCCACCGTGCACAGTAATACAAAATTCAAACATAAGATCGTGATACTTTATCCGTTGCAACGTATCAAATGGATTGTATGCATTAAAAAATAATTGTGAAAAATGATATCCTATTTCTGAGAAACGTTTTCGGATAGGATCATAAATCATTCGGATACGAAACGTTACAATTTAAAAACAATTGCCAATACTGAAAAGTGAAAAAGTTTGAATCTGTAGAGGCTGTATTCTAGCGTCCCAGGATACTTTTCCAGTTTTTTGATTGGCAGACGATTTGCAGCTCGATTTTGCTTCAAAAGGAACTGTGACCGTGTCTGTTTAAATTCATTTCCTGAACTTCGATGGCGGTCTTTTAAACGGAATATTATTTGCAATTTTCCTTTGTGTATTTTAAAAGTATATTTTATAAGTCATTATTATTTCCTTAAAAATCGGACCTTCATTCTCGTTCCCTGCTGCAGACGATAAATATCACTTCGAACAGAGAAAGCAAAAGAGTTTGTTTTTCAACGGATAGAAATGAAATGGCGTGTAACTTAATCGGTCGTTCTTTTTCAAATTTTCTGTTCCGTAGTTAGTTGCGAAGTATTTATTTTATCAGTTAAAAATAGGAAGTGTCTTTTTATCATATTATATTCGTCGAATTCTGTAAGTGTTCTTTTTATTTAGCAATTAGAAAACCAGAAGTGCAGTGCGGGAAAGAAAACAAGAAAAAAAAAAAAAAAAACGCCAACCGGGTGCTAAATTGCGTCATTTTATTCCTTTTTATAACGCTTCTTTTGGAATATTTCGGGTTTAGCACTGTAGCATCTCAATTGTTTTTGGCGGACATTTCCTTTGGAAGGAAAGTGATAACTGTTTTAGAATCGAAAGTGAAATGATGAATGTGAGCAATTGAGTTATATGTCAGATTATCCTACCATTGGTGTTTTGTTATGACGTGTCAAAATTGTTTTCCAAACATAATCTTGAGATGTTGTTACAAAAAACTGTAATAAAATTTATATAGTTATTTCAATTCTGCCATTTGATTCAGGAATTTTGGCTCATTCTTATATGTTGAGAAAGCAATAGAATAAAAAAAATTGCAAAAGCTACTGCAGTTGGAAAATGGGTAAGTTTTTCTAAAAAAATTTTCAATGGTTTGTTTGCAGTTTGTATTAAAATCTTATAATATCATCAGTTTCTTTTATATCTGCTTTTAGTGTTTACGTTCAGATTTTTCATTATATCTGATTTTGTAATTTTGATTCCAATCACTTCAATAAACCTGTTATGTTTAATTGCGTACCAAGTTTCTCGTTAAGTAATCTCCTTGGTAGTATAGGTAGCCCTTTTTGTGACACATTAAAACTTTACTGTTTCATTTCCAAATTTTCTTCCTTTGTGTTCTTCAATTTGTGGATAAATTCCTATTCATTCTTAAATAGATTCATATTCTGCATTCACTTTGTTTTTTTAGAATTGCAAAACAATTCAGCATTCATTGAGTGGATAAGTTCTTGCTATCTAAATAATTCTGACCAAAAAAAATTTTTCTATTAAATTACTCAAAAGTGAAGTACAGTCCTTTCAGCAAGGCGTGTTATTCGAAATTACAATTTTGTACTGATACTTTTGAAATGAATGACTATTTTTTGTTTTGTTTTGAGAGCGAGTGCTGAAATCCTTTCAAAATGATTGAAACATCTGAAATTTCATAAATTTTTGGTGCGTAAAAAAATACATTTTCTTTTCAAAACTTTGACTGTGAAAATAATAACACAAGCAAATAAATTTCCTTTAGTCTATATATATTAGACATCAATTTTTGTTACATGTGTATTTTACACACATTCACTTCGTTATACTTTTGGCTTTCAATTTTAGTTGCATGTCTCTCCCCCCCCCCCCCCATTGCACACTTTCACTATGTTGGTGTGGTGTGGAAGTATGCAGAGTGCAATTTTGGTTCATTTCAATATGTAATTTATGTACGTGGTGTCTTTACAATTCACTAAAGAAGAAGCATAAGTTTCAGTAATGATGCGGACAAATTTGAATTGATGTCTATTGTTTTCGAGAATTAACTTTGGTATTGTAGTGACCGATTTTAATTAAACATTCTTTTAAGTATTTTCTAAAATAATAACCTATTTCGGTTTAGAGGGAGCCTTTTTCTGATTACAAATTTAAATGTGGTTTTTGTGCATTAAATTCTTACACCCCCCCCCCCTTTTTTTTTTTTTTTTTAAAGTTTCAACTGTTTATTTCTAGTGTTCATTTCATTGTGATGTATTAGTTCGCATCTCTTAATGTTAACTAATTTTTTTGGTTGCATATATTTCTTTTAAATGAAATCAAATTGAAAAATGAACTGCTTGTTTTTGTTTTGTTTTGAGAGCGAATTCTGAAATCATTTCTGATTGCTTGAAACCTCTGATTTTTTTATAAATTTTGAGTGCATGAAAAATACTTCCCCCCTCCCCCCCAATTTGTGTTTTGAATGTGGAAATAATATCACGAGTAATCAACTTTCTTTTAATTATATTTTTGGTTTTCGCTCTTGCTTGCATGCATCTTTTGACCATCCCCCGCCCCAATTACAATTTTGTGCTGATAGTAGTGAAATGAATTCAATTTATTTTGTTTTGTTTTCATGGAAAATGATCAAATCTTTTCTAAATGATTGAAACATCTGGAATTGCATAAAGTTGTGGTGCATAAAAAATTAATTTTGTTTTCAAAATATTGTGTGTGTGTATATATATATATAAATATTAGACATTAATTCCAGTTGCGTGTGCATTTTACACAAATTCACCCCATTATACTTTTGCCTGTCAATTTCACTTGCATGTATATCTCTTCCCCCCCCCTGCACATTTTCACTGTGTTGGTGTGGTGTGGAAGTATGCAGCATGCAATTTTGGTTCGTTTACATATGTAATTTATGTACAGTGTGTCTTCACGATTCACTTCAGAAGTATATTATCTAAATTTCTCTATTGATTCGAACAATATTAAATTCACATCTCCTGTTTTCATAAATTAATTTTCATATTGCAGTGTCTTAATTTAAGTGAACATTCCTGTTAGTATTTTACAAATTAAGTATGTATTTTGTGCATATCTCCCTCCCCCCCTTTATCTAGTTTTCATTCCATTTCGATTTATCAGTTCACATCTTTTAATATTCAATATCATTTTATGTTGTAATTTCTTTTTAATAAAATTTAAGATGTTTTCATTTTATTGATTCTATTCAATATGTTCATGTGGTGTGGAAGCTGTTATATTTCCATTGAATTTATTTTAATATGCCTTTTTCTCATTTGTACTTTTGTGTGTTCATTACGTGACATGCTCAATAAATTACTATTATCATTAAGAGTGTCATCCCCCCCCCCCACACACACTCAATGATTTTGTTCCTTTTAATTTTTTAAAGTCCTTGAAGCAACGTGTATAATTTATAATTACAAATTTCTACTGCTACGTGTGGAATGAATGAATAAGTATTTGATTTGTTTTGAGAGCGAGTGCTGAAATCATTTCTGGCATCTCATAAATTTTTGGTGAATAAGAAATGAGTCTTCTGTTCCAAATTTGCTGTTTTGACCATGAAAGTTATTTCATGAGAAAACAACTTTTATGAAATCAACTTTGTTAAATTATATATTTGGTTTTAATTTTGCTTGCATGTGTCTTAATTCTCACACACACACATTCACTGTGTTGGTGTGGTGTTGAAATATGCAGGATACAATTTTGGCTCATTTCCATATGTAATTAATTCATGTGCATGATGTTTTTATTATTTATTAAAAAAACATGTTCCATAAATTTCTGTATTGATTCGGACAATATTGAATTAGCATCGCCAATTTTTATGATTTAATTTTGGTATTGTGGTTACTGATTTTAATCGAACAGTCTTCTTCTAATAAGTAACAAATGTATTTCCGCTATTGGTTTTAGATGGAGTATTTAAATAATTGTTTATTAGAATATTACTTTTGTGCGTGATTCCCCCCCCCCCCCCCAAAAAAAAAAAGATGTTTCAGTCTTCTTCCTTTCACTGTTTCTTTTTTTTACATGTTCATTCCTAGTGATAATTTCATTTCGAGTTATTAGTTTAAATCTCTTAATGTTTACTACCATTTTATGTTGTAAAAAAAAAATTTATGAAATTAAGGATGGTTTCATTTTATGAACTCCATTCATGTGGTGTGAAAGCTGTCAGATGTCCATTCAATTTTTCTCCATATGCATTTTCCTCATTTGTGCTTGTTGTGTGTTTTAAGTGTCGTGCTCAATAAATTTATGCAATCATTCAGAATGTTACCTCCCTCCCCCCCCCCCCTTATATTTTTTTATAGTGTTGTATGCCAGTTTAATTTTTTAATTTATTTTCTAAGAACTAAAGAGATAATTTTGTTTTTACAGTGAACGTTGAAATAGTTTTAAAAAAATGGTCATACAAGATTTCTTTTATTCCATTTAAAAGATGTTATTTTGTTTATTTTTAAAAAGCTTTTCTTCCTGCTGTACTATTAATTTCATGTTCATTAATTGAAGTTTAAATTTTTTTAATGTTATTGCATTTGGTTTCATGCCTTATATATATATGCGTATGAAATTATAGATGTTTTGTTTGCAATGACTTTATCTGTATAGTGTTGGTGTGGTGTGACAGCTGTCAGAATGGCATTTGAATGCATTTTTTTATCCATTCTGCATGTTCTAGTTTGCTTTGTGTTTCTGATGTCTTAACGGATCACATTATATCAATTGATCAAGATAATATTGCTTTATTTTTTCTTTCAATCCTGTTTATATATGTGTCAGTTACTTTTTCAAAATGCATTTAATAATAGGTTAATTTGTTTTATTCTTTATTATTGTATAAAGCTAAAAATTTATTATTGTATAAAGTTAGTTACTCATTAACACGTGTTTATTCTTTAGAAATATTCGTATTAGAATATTAAAGGAAAGTGACTGATGGTTTGTTGACATTCTCTGAAACAGTGATTAACAAGTTCATGTAATACAAAAATTCACTGAAACATTTTAAATTCAGTGAAGCACATAAAAAACAATGTTTACAATTGATTTGGTTAGGATTTCTTTGAAATCTTTTTCGAAAACAAATATTTTATTTTGTATTGAATAATAAATATCTTAAATTATTATTTGTTATAAAAGTTCCCCCCCCCCCCTTCAATTGCATTAAACTGAGATTACCACTGCTTACTTTACTAATGTCTTCATAATGTCAGTTTCTTTAAATAAAAAAAAATAATGAGTATGATATATCTTATTATTATTTGGACACGCTTTGAAGAATTTTAAGCTTTGCATGGTTCATAGCATTTGTAGTTCATTTCCCCCCCCCCCCCCATATTCTCTGGTTGCTATAAAAACAAAAACTGTTAGTAAAATGAAACGCTTCTGCTTTCTTTCAATTTTTTTTTTTATTTTCTGGTTCTACAAATGAATTGGTAGTTCTGCTTTGAAAGTAGCAACCAGGTAAGTTGCAGAAAAGACATAAAAATGTTAATATCCTTGAAACAAAATATTGTTCAGTGTAATGTTCTTATAAGATGATTTTAAGTTTATATAGTGTTTTGTTAATCCTGCTTTGTCTATATATGAATCGCATGACCACTCCCACCTTACTTTTGTTTTGCACATAAAATTCATATTTTTAAATTTTGCTTTGTACATTTATGCAAGCTTCATCACCCAACTGCATATTTCCTTTGTGTTGTGGAAATTTATTTGGATATTGAAGTGTGAAAACCTTCATTACTTGCTTTTTGAATGTAAAATCACAGTGTGAAAGATTTGTTTATTTATGTGACATGATATCAAAATGTACTGTTTTGATGATGCTAATTTGTTTGTTTCTGTTTTGCAGAAAATTTTAACATTTATCAATATGAAATTTTATGAAAAATTAAGTGCATAATTGTTTCTTCATGTGAACTGTAGGTTTGTATCTTTTCTTTTACTTTAAATGAGTTATAATACATCTAATTGCATCTATTTAGCTAGTAAGGAATTTTGGGATTAGTAGGTCTAATGAATAACAAAATGAGTTTAAGTTTACATTTGGAGCTTATATTGTTTATTAAAGTGATAATTCTTATTTTTTATTATAAAACAGGTTATTACCCCCCCCCCCCCCAATTTACATTCCTCGCCTTTAAAAGTATACATTTCCTTCCAATGTATTTAATCCATTAAATGCTTGACAGTATTATATTGAATTTAATATTTTTATGGTGAAAATAATCATTTCTAAAGTTTCCCTCCTTTATATTTAATTCATGAGTTGTGTATTGCACTTGACTGAAAATATTGAAAAAAAAAAAAATTCTTATGTATAGACTTCTGTTTGACATTTTTAAAAAATTAATAATAATAAATGTTATAAGGAAAATAAAAAAAAAATGTATTTGGTAAAAGAAAATCTTAAATGCATATGAAGAAAAGAGAAAAAAAAAAAAAAGTTCCGATGAGTAACTGAAATTAAAATTCTTCTGTTTAAAATTCCTTTTCTAAAATTAAAAAAAAATGTAACAATCAGTTCCGATAGATAAAAAGTTTGTTGTCATTTTTCTCTTCGGGAGGGGAAGTAAATGTACAATGTTGCCATTCATGAAATGAGTTGTTATTATTGGAAACTGAATAGACACCGTAGCGGTCATGGTGAGTAAGTCATCCTACACCACTGATTGGTTCGATGGGATCCGAACATGTGATCGCAATCTTAATTATTTCTTTGCTAGGCGGTTGAATCCTGATTAACTGTTAACCGAACTGATTTCAACGGCTCTTCATTTGAATTTCATTTGTCCGTTGGTTGTCGGCGTGTGTGCTCTTCCATTGTTTGTGCTTTTCTAGAAATCTTTTTTAATTTCTAATTAATTTTTTTTTTCTTTTGTAGATGGATGTTTTGCATATTTACTGAGCGGATTTCCTCTTCAAGAATGAGTTTTATGGATTGCGTGTGTTTCAAGATTAAAAGAGAAACTGCCGAAAAGAATGTCTTTGTGTGCGAGAGAGGTTTGAAGAAGATTTTAATTTTGTTTTCATCTGTGATGAATTCTAATTCAGAAGTGTTTGTGTATGATGATTTTTAACAACTAGTCGAAGCTGAGTGAATTTCCCGGATGATATGTGTGAAAGTCATCCTGAGAAATATTTCTATCTGTGCTAGAAAAGTTTGAAGTTCATTCATTGACCTTCAACTTCCATATGTTGCGACTTCTTTTTTAGCACATTTTGTGATTAATTTTAACAAGAATGGAATGCTTTCACTGGTTTATCCTTCATGAGAATTGAAATTTTGACAGTGAAATTAATTTTGCTTTAAGAAGGAACATTTTTAAAAATTGCAAGGTAAGTGTTTATTTTTTTATATGTATGTTTGTTATCTATGTTATAACTTCTGTAATATGAATTTTGAACGTAGTGATGATACATCTTAAAAACATTGGCATTTTTATTCAATATTGAAATTTATGCATCCTTTATTTTCTTAATACAAGAAAAATTTAATTATATAACCCTTCCATAATATGAATTGGAAATAAATTTCTTCTTGTAATAACTGGATGCATATTTGATTTAGTAATGAATTCACTTATACATTTCATTTTATTAATACTTAGCTTTTTTTTTTTCATTAATTGCTATTTCACTTTTGTTTCTCACGTATGATGAAGTACTTTGCTTTTGTAGTATAATTGTTCATATATACAAGAAATCATTTTCCTTTACTATTGACTTGGTGTATATTAATATTACAATTTAGATTTAGTTTTATTTATATTGATTTTTCACTTCTTATTCTAGTACAGTTTAGTACTTTTGCTTTAGTATTACTTAATAACATATACAACCCTTTTATGTAATGAATAAGAAATCAATTTCCTTTATAAATGGCTTGGTGCATGGTTAATTTTATTCAGTTATTTAATATTATTGACTGCTCAATTCATAATAAAATGCTTTGCTATAGTATAATTTCTATGTAGTAACATCTTTTTTATAATATGATGTAATTTTACTACAGTGTTGAAGTGATAACAATCAGTTTGAGTAATTGTTAAAGTTTATACTGTTTATTATTTAATTTTGCAACAATATTTTTATTATGTGCAGTGAATTAGTTTATTTATTAATAGTTTCATGATAATTTAACTTATTTGATTTTAGTGTAACCTAAATATATACAAAGAATTTTATTATAATCAATAATATTAAGTGAAATAGTACAGATTAATCGTGAAATTAAAATACGCATTAACTTAATTGACAAAGCAAGAAATGAGAATTTAAGAAGAATGAAGACAAAGAAGCATGATGTGTCTTGACAAGAAGAGAATGCTGTGCCATGTTATCCTGTGCATCAAGCAACTTGGATGGGAAAGGCGAACTCCCCTACATTCCAGTATTCCACTTTTCAATCCTGTGTTCATTCGGCATGGCACTTGGTACGTAACCGGAGGGTTGCTTTTCACCTGCACGATGCTTTGCTGTGTTATCCTGTGCACCCGTAGATCTTTGAAGAAAGTTGTGGGTTTTGTTTCATTCCTGTGTACCGCCTGTCTTGGATGAAAATGTCGTCCCTGCACTTTGAAAATATTAGGAGATTTGTGTGGGTGAATAAAATGCTCGATTTCTGGCATTTGCTTATTTTGCTCTATTTATTTGTAAACAAACATTTTGCTTTTTTTATTTATTTCATTTATCTCCTATGAGCAAAAATTAAATCTTTATATTCAATTTTAAGCTTACTTTTGCATAAATTAAGTTTTGTTTCTTTATTTTGTAATTAAGCGTCTTAGAAGTAATTTTAACTCATTTGTTTTAATTACTTCTCATTGGATTATCACCTGTTTATTTATGGTATCTTTTCTGTGGCCTGATTCCAAATGGGAAGCACCTATAGGCTTGTTTGTTATCTTAAAGGAACAAATCGTTGAGTGTTTTCTCTTTGGATAAGGCCACAAAGGTATTTCTTAGTTACATGGTTTGAAAAAAATATATATATAGTATTGTAAGTTATGCATATATTCATTATTAAACTGTTAGTTATTGAAATAATTAATTTAATTTTTATTATTAGTGTATAGTTAATATTTTTTTTACTAGCAATGTATGCTGTTGTCTCGATATCTCTTCTTCGCTGTACTGTGTTTAAGTAATTCAGGTTATTTATATTATAAGAGTTGTTATTAGTATTGGAAAATGATTTATTTATTTATTGATTGAAATTATACTGACATTTCTTTTTAAAGTTGAAGATTTAAAATCTAACAATAAGACTGAATTCAGTTTCACAGTGTGCACCCACCCACCCCCCTCCCCCCCCTCTTTAAGAATGCCAACTTTTAATTTAAGCCTATTTATTGTAAATTAGTGAAAACAAAAATCAATTCATTGTTGTTGTTTTTTCTCCCTTCATTTAATTGTGTTTTTCCTAATTTCAAGTCTATTTAGTAGAAATTTGTTTCTGTTTTTAATTTGAATAGTATTGGATTGCTCGAATCCTGTCGAGCAGTGTCCAAGTACATATTCTTTCCATTTTTTCTTTTTATTGCACATCTTTCATGTGTAGCTGATATATTTGCTTACTAAATTTATTTCTATATAATTTGAATTAGTATATTCATTATTGTTTTTCCTATGTAAATAAATGTTGCTTCATCAGTACTGTTTTGTTTGTTTGTTTACATTTTGACACACTAACACATAACATTGTTTATATGCATTGAGCTTTGATACATAACATATATTTCATATTAATTAAGTTAATTGTTGAAAAGTAGAAGTGTTTTTAGCAAATTTAATATAAATCTTAATGTTTATTTGAAATTATTTCTTAATGTTTATGTTTTCACATATTCACTGTACCATGTCTTGATGTGTTGTTATGCATATTTCTTAAATTCCTAATGCATTTTTACATTCATATTATTTTACATATGACAGTGAACAGAAGTTTCCTTTAGAAATTAAAAAATTATCAATGAACTTATCTTCCAAGTTTCTGTGGTCTTGTTTTGGTTATGCATGTTGTCGGTTTTTACACCCAAGTGTTTAGAAAATGTGAGTTTTTCTGAATGTCTACTTTTTAAATGGTAAATAAGTTCCCAATAGTTTGCAGAATTCAATTTCATAATTGCTATCCTGTGAGAGATTTCACTGAAAAATAGTATATTGGTTAGTTTAGTTGAGTTATAAATTTTAGTCATGTATGGACATGCGGGTTGATTGTTGGCATACTGTATTACTTTCATACTATATTTATGCATTCTGTTAAGAATACTGTTTGAAATTTACACAGTTTCAGATATTTGATTCAATTTTATAAAGAAATATTAGCAGAAATGGTGTTGTGTGTGGTTTTTGTACTCTGCCGGTATTGCTCGTCACTTAAGTTTTTACATTGTTTTTAAATTTTTAATGCTTGGGAATTTTTTGGAAATAATTTGCACTGTTCAATTTAATGTGTTTGATTTTGTAAGAGGTTTCATTTTGGCAAAGCAGATTATTTGGTTCACTGCACTTAATGGTTTTTGGTGGAGGCAAATCTTGAATAGCTGTTGTTGTGTTGTGATTATTTTGAATTGCATGCTGGTGATTAACTTATTGAAGATTATGTGACATTGAAGTTGATGATTTCTACGTATGAGAAGAAGTTAAATGTTTTTGTTGATTATTATTTCATTTCTGGTAGTCTTTGTTTATATAGATTTTCCATATTTGGATTACTTGGGATATTCAATTTAATTGTTTATAATGTGATTACATCATCCTAGCAAGTGTAGTTGAAGGTGAAAGAGTGTTATTATCTCATCAACAACTTTACTTTGTAAAGATGAAGTCTGAATATTGAATGGGCATTTAGGATTTCCCCCCCCCCCCTTCTGATGGCAGTTATCAATGAGTGAAGGCATGTCAACTGAACTTCATATCCTATTTTTTATGAATGAAATGAAGAAATTTTGAAAAGATATCTACTTTGTTATGCTCTAACATGGAAGAAGAATGTATAGTTATATGAAGCAGTTTTATAGCAGAAAGAAGATGAAGTTTTTGTACAGTGTAAATGACAACAAAAAATCAACCTTTACTTTCAACTGAAGATAAGAGAAGACAAACTGGAACATAGATGTCACTCTTCTGAAATGATGTGTTGATCATTTTCTTCATACAAAGAGATGCTGGAAGACAACATACATGAAAGCTGTTTCAATTTTCATTCAAAGAATTTTAGTGGAAAAGACTTGTTTTGATGAAAATCCATAGGAAGCATTTCTACACTGAGTTTTCGGATAGGAGTTGGACTGATTTCACAATGTTAAATAGCATATTGTTTACTGTGTTAGGTGTTAATTCATTATTTCCATGAATAGTTAATTGTTACTATTTAAATACATGCAATTTATGAATTCTTTAGAGACTAAATGGACAGTATAGTTATGAACACTATTAAATCCATTGTTACATCAACAATGATGCCCAGTAACAATTTATGATTCTATTATTCTTAGCTAACTGTAAGCAACAGTGAATATTGTTCTTAATACTTTTCAACACATTGTTACATCAACAATATTAAAGGCAACAATGAAGAACAAATGATATATGTGAATAATAGTATTAAAATCTCTTCATTAACAAGGTGTTTTGATATTTGCTTCATTGAAGAAGTATCATAATGAGGTAAGTGGATTTAAGTTTATGAATACTGTATTTGACACACTTGTAAACAAAAGAGTGTTTTGAAGATTCCACGACAACATTCAATTAACAGTGTCTGCTCCTTTTTTTTTAGGCCAAGTATGAACTGTAATAGTTTTAAAAATAGTACTTTTATGAATATTTGGGTACACTGCATTCAATATTTTTTTTCACATTAAGGATTTTAAATGAATTTGAATATCTAATACAAACTTGCAATGTTTCTTCGTAGAACATTATTCATCCTTGCATATTCACATACCATTTTTACCAAATTAAATTGATAGCAATTAAAATATATATTAATTACACTTCTTTTCTATATAAGAAATCTGAATTTATTAGTAATTTTTTAGATTACATAACTTTTTTTATGTTTGAACTATGCTTTAGAATAGGATTTCTTCTGTCTCGTTGTACTGAAATGCAGTGTTATTGAATTTTAGACAAAATTTCATAAATATTTTCATAAAAAGTGTTTTTATTTGAAACACACATGCTTTGAAGGAGGATAATAATGATGTTAATGGTTAGAAAAGTTATCATTTTCACATTTGTGAGTAGAGAATTGTTACGAGGATTCCTCGGTGACATTCAAGTTGCAGTGTGCACTACTTATATTTTTAAAAAAATGTAGATATAGTACATCAGAAAATGAATTTTCATTGATAATAAGAGTTTTACTACATTCCAAATTTTATTAACATTATGGATAAGGTAATTTAGTTATTTTCATACAAACATGTCATGTTTCAACACAGAATATTCTTCATCGTTACATATACAAAGATCATTTTCCCCAAATTTAAGAACTACCAATGAAAAAAATGCATTACATATAATTTATGACTTTTTAAAGATTGTTAATTTAATAGTAATTTGAAGTTAATGTATCTTTTTATGTTTAATGCTTTAAAATAATAATGCTAATAGTGTACATGCATTATGTTTACAAATTTAATTGGCTTTGTTGTACTCAACACTGCATTTATTGTATATCAGACAAAATGTGACAAATTTTTACACAAAAATTGTTTAAATTTGAACCAAATGTAGCATTGAAATTGTTATTATAATGTTTGTGTACATGTCAGGGATAATATAAGTCTGTTTGATATCAATGGTTTGTTCCTGAAATGGTGAAGGAAGGATATACCATTCAATATATAATTATGTAACTGTATTTATACATTTATTTTTATAATATAAAAACTTGTATGTGTTCTTTTCTGAATAACAAGTACATTTGACATTATTTAATTGTTATTTACAAGAATAAACCTTACAAGTAACTGTGACAGTTTAATGCGTAAGCTTGTTTCGACAAACAGTATTTACTGAATTATTGAAAATCATAACCTAGCACATTATAAACATTTCACACATCATTAGCATAAAGAAATGACAATTACTATGTTTGTTAATGTTTTTCATTAATTAAAGAATTATCATTTTACATGCAGCTTTATATGTGGTATGCACTTACATGTTTAGCATTCAGATGGTTGTTACAATGTTTGTGTACACATAAGAGACAATTTATGTCTTTTTGATATCAATGATATGTGACAGAAATGATATTGGAAATATAAACCACTCAGTATAAAAGAATGTAACTGTCTTACACGTTAACATTTTTAATATTGAAACTTGTAAGGTCTGTTTCATGCATAACAAGTACATGTGAGACTTTTTGAGTATTCTTTACATTAATAAACTGACATAGTTTAATGTGGACGTTTGTTTACAGAATTAACTGAAATGTTGAAAATAATTGCTTAGTGTTTGTACTTATCTCATTATAAGAATTTCTCACAATGTTTACATTAAAAGAAAGATAACAATTACAATGTTTAACAGAATAATCATTTTATATGCAACTTCATATATAAGTTATATGCTCTTGTTATGTTTATAGTTAACAGTTTATGAGTATTTTACTGCATTTCACATAACACTGGATGTAAAAATGGGTAAATTTCATATAGATTAAAGAATATGCTAACTTAAACATTTGATGAAACATGAGAAGCAATTAATGTCTTCTTATTGTAAACACTGTATGAAGAAAGAAGAATCTTGCAGACATATTGCAATTGTAAAAAACACTCTTAATAACTTCTTCAATTGAATGTTCAAACTTTATGCCTATATATAACACAATGTAAGTAATTGCTAATGTTCCATTTGATACAGTGTTTGCATGAACAATGAATGAAACATTTCACATGAACCAAAGAATGCATTACAACATTAAGAGTGTACAATTGTTTTGTAAGGTAATTTTACACACAGGTTGGACTTTTATAGAAACATATTTATATAACTTGTTTCAACATGTAATAAGCACTTGCATATTGTAGTTTCAAACTATTTTACATGACATTGAACTTTAGAAACAACTTGTAATATGTAGAAACATTTCTCTTTGAGTAAATAAGAAGCTGAACATAGTAATATAGATACTGGATGAAACATTTGAAGAAATCTATGTATTCATTTATTGTATAATGAAGCTATACATTATTTAGAATTGGAAATAACAGTCTTAATAATGTATGGCTCTATTTAACACAATATAAGTATGACATTACACTTCATATAATGTTTATATGAATAAATACAAATAAATTTTACATTAATATTAGATAGAGGTAACAATTTCAGTGTAAGGTGAAATTACACATATACTTTATAGTAAGCATTCTTCATGTTAGTATTATCTATTTATATAATCTGTTTGAACAAGTAATAAACACCTATGAGTAGAATCCACAAACTGTATGTTTGTATTTAACATGAAATAAGTATGTCAATCACATTTTGAACTTTATTAAACATAAACAACTGTAAATATGAGAAAGTTATTGCATTTCACATTGTATTACAAATAAAGAATGGGAACATTTGGCACAGTTTGAAGATGAAGCTTAGTTAAGATGAAACATTCTTTGAATGTAAATGTTGTTTGAAGAAATGGGAACCCACACATAAATTATAGTTGGACAAAGGACTGTAAATCATTTATGTATTGGATGTACAAGCTTTATGCCTGTATTCAACAGAATATAACATAAAATTAAACATTAACAAGAGAATGCTGTACATGAAAACAACATTAATATTAGAAAAGGGTTACATTTACAGTGAAAGTAAACAATATACATTCATTACATTACAGCCAACTTGTTTGAACAAGTAATATGCATCTATAAATTGTATTTACCTGAAGATGAAGATTTCCTTACATTATAAACAACATTTAATAATTAGAACAACCTGTCATATGATGAAACATTTCACACTGATTAAAGATGAAGCTTACAGACATACTGAGTATAATGATATAGATTCTTGATGAAATATTTGAAGAAATTTATGCATTCTTTGATTGTAAATAGTACATGAAGAATCTGCACACAAAATATAGTTGGTAATAACATTTTTATGCAGAAATGTGTTGAATTGAAAATCATATCTATGCAAAGTAACATTACACATTCATTTAAGACTTGAGCTTTCTTTATACAACTGTTACCTCTTCATATCACTTCCTTCCACAAGTAATAAGCACTAATGTGTTGAATATCCAAATTGTATGTTTGAATTTTACATAATATAATGATTTCACTCAACATGAATTATGAAAACAACTAGCAGTATGATTAAACATTTCACAAGTGATTAACCATGAAGCTAAATTTCAAATAAATGAACAATATAATTGATACTAGATGAAACATGAAGGGAGATGAATGTTTATCACTATACACAAAAAAATGCAGTAAGAAATCATACTCTTATGCATTAATAAGTTGAATATACAAGCCATATACTTGTATTTATCACACTATAAGAATATCTTTACATTTAACACAATTTTTACATCAATGAAAGTTTACAATATCAGGAAATATTTTGCATTAGTGAAAGATTCAGCTCATTAATTAACTGAATGAAAACATTCATTCACAAATAATTGATATTGAATGTTACATGAAGGAATACATTTATATTAAAGCTTGCACTCAATTATATGTTCAATTTAACATATTAAAAGATAGTATTTGTGCTTAGCTCAGTATTTAAAGTAGAAATTGTTTGAATTTGAAAGACATTTCATCTTTTATACTCCTTAAAGAATTTAGAAGATACACTACACATTGTATGAAGGAAACTAAACAACTTGTGCATTCATTAACACAATTTGACCTACTTTGAAGTTCGTATGAAGTATACAAGAACATTTACAGCTTTTACTTCACTAATTTGACATTCTTTACACCAAATTGAGTTCTAAATAAGAATTACTTGAAAAAACAAGTGAATTCTTTCTGCGAATGCATATAAATATGAACTTTGCAAGTCATTTAACTTAATTTACTAGAATTAAAGGGCTTGACCTACTTTTAGGTTTGAATCAAGTATTTAACAACATGCGAAGCTTTTATTTCATTATTTTTATAATATTTACACCAAATTGAGTTCTAAATAAGAATACATTCTGCAAATACAGGTATTTAACTTAATTTCAGCGTATTTAAAGCTCTATAAATTTGTATTTGAGTGAATTAACATGTTACTTGACATTTTAAATTCAGAAACAATTTCATAAATATCAACATTTTAATAAAAATTCACAAAAAGTAATTAAAGAAAAGTCAAAATGTAAACATTTTAAGGAAAAACAGAGATGCGCGATTTTCGGCAAAGTCCTAATAGGAGCACGCGATAAGGTGAAATTTTCTACTAAGTCCGACGATGTGAGAAGTCGCGTTTTTCAGCAAAGTCCAAATCAGAACGCGCGATAAGGTGACAGTCGCTTCGCGAGTTTTCCGTCAAAGTCCGACGATGTTAGATTTTCTGCAAAGTCCGATACCGGAGCACGAGAAAGTGAGAAGTCGCTACCCGAGATTTCCTTCTAAATGCAAATAGGGGAGAAGTCGCGATTTTCTTCAAAATCCAATCACCGAGAAGAGCGCTAAATACTACGTCGCACTAGTTTGGCGAAACGGGTTGCCAGTGCACAATTTTTATTATTTTCGCCCGCGGCGGCTTCTTCCGGTCGCCTGGTGGCTGGGCGAAGCGCGCGCCACTCGCGATCACGAGCGGAACGTCGGGGATCGTCCGTAGCCCTATATGAGTAGCAGGTGACTGCTGGAAACAGTGGTCGATCGCGAGACAGAATGCGTTTTAAAAACGCGTCGTAATCTCGCGAACCTGTCTTAGGTCTCGGCAACGGGATTGGGTTGTTAGTACCGGTTGGCTACCTCCGGGAAAGCGGTCCTCTAACGTTGACTGTGGGTCTGTCGTGCCCGATCGGATCGGTTCTCGGTTCTTTATGGGTCGGTCGGACGCTGCCTCCGGGATCGAGGGTGTTATTCTTCTGCTACTAAGGCTGCGATCGGCGGGGAGGTATTCTCCGTCTTTCCGGCCGCTTCCAAACTATCTCAGCCTCTCTGCGAGCGGCTCGGCCCCCGTGCCGTTGACGCGACGAGCAGAACCGTACTTAAAGGAATTGATTGGTTTTCTGCATCTGTGTCCAGCGCACATATCTTCTCGATGCCTCCGCACTCGCCCCGCGGCGTTGAAGCCGTCGGGGAAGTCGTGAGACTATAGAACCTCTGTAGATTGCACGGGGAATACCTACACAAAGAGCGAGATTGACTGAGGGATCCTCCGTAGTCGAGGCGTCCCCCGCGACTGAAATAGTCGCGACTCGTGAAATGTAAGGATTCGGAGTGCATTTTCCGAACGTTCTGATGAACGATGGAAGTTACCTGGTTGATCCTGCCAGTAGTCATATGCTTGTCTCAAAGATTAAGCCATGCATGTCTAAGTACATGCCGTATTAAGGCGAAACCGCGAATGGCTCATTAAATCAGTTATGGTTCCTTGGATCGTACCTTACTACTTGGATAACTGTGGCAATTCTAGAGCTAATACATGCAGCAGAGCTCCGACCTTCGGGAACGAGCGCTTTTATTAGACCAAAACCAATCGGGCCTCGTGTCCGTCTCTTGTGGTGACTCTGTATAACTTTGGGCTGATCGCACGGGCTCGTCCCGGCGACGTATCTTTCAAGTGTCTGCCTTATCAACTGTCGATGGTAGGTTACGCGCCTACCATGGTCGTAACGGGTGACGGGGAATCAGGGTTCGATTCCGGAGAGGGAGCCTGAGAAACGGCTACCACATCCAAGGAAGGCAGCAGGCGCGCAAATTACCCACTCCCAGCACGGGGAGGTAGTGACGAAAAATAACAATACGGGACTCTTTTGAGACCCCGTAATTGGAATGAGTACACTCTAAATCCTTTAACGAGGATCCATTGGAGAGCAAGTCTGGTGCCAGCAGTCGCGGTAATTCCAGCTCCAATAGCGTATATTAAAGTTGTTGCGGTTAAAAAGCTCGTAGTTGGATCTCAGCTCCGGCCGGACGGTCCGCCTACCGGTGGTTACTGTTCGCTGCCGAGCGTTCAGGGGGCTTCTGTCTATGATCTTCACCGGTTGTGGGCGGAGACCCTCACGTTTACTTTGAAAAAATTAGAGTGCTCAAAGCAGGCGCGACGCCTGAATAATTGTGCATGGAATAATGGAATAGGACCTCGGTTCTATTTTGTTGGTTTTCGGAACACGAGGTAATGATTAAGAGGGACAGACGGGGGCATTCGTATTGCGACGCTAGAGGTGAAATTCTTGGACCGTCGCAAGACGAACTACTGCGAAAGCATTTGCCAAGAATGTTTCCATTAATCAAGAACGAAAGTTAGAGGTTCGAAGGCGATCAGATACCGCCCTAGTTCTAACCATAAACGATGCCAGCCAGCGATCCGGCTGTGTTCCTCAAATGACACGCCGGGCAGCTTCCGGGAAACCAAAGCTTTTGGGTTCCGGGGGAAGTATGGTTGCAAAGCTGAAACTTAAAGGAATTGACGGAAGGGCACCACCAGAAATGGAGCCTGCGGCTTAATTTGACTCAACACGGGAAAACTTACCCGGCCCGGACACAGGAAGGATTGACAGATTAAGAGCTCTTTCTTGATTCTGTGGGTGGTGGTGCATGGCCGTTCTTAGTTGGTGGGGCGACTTGTCTGGTTAATTCCGATAACGAACGAGACTCTAGCCTACTAAATAGACGTTCCCATCCTCTTGTAGTGGGACGTTCTTCTTAGAGGGACAAGCGGCGTTTAGCCGCACGAGACAGAGCAATAACAGGTCTGGGATGCCCTTAGATGTCCGGGGCCGCACGCGCGCTACATTGAAGGAATCAGCGTGTGCTTTCCCTGTCCGAAAGGACTGGGTAACCCGTTGAACCTCCTTCGTGCTGGGGATTGGAAAGTGCCATCCCACGGGACGTCAGCCTACCCGAGTTGGGTGTAAGGCGAGAAACGACGTCCCGGGGCGAGAATCAGCCCCAGCAGCCGGAAGGCCCGCCAGATCAGCCCAGCATCCGGACAGATTTATTAAAATTCTAAAAAGAGTTTACAGGCATTGCCCAAAACAGGGGCAGTAATTAAAAGACATGAACTGATTAAAAAGACAGGATGCTTATTAAAATTAACATTCTCAACCCTCAGTAGGGGAGTTGAAGCAGCATAGTGATAACAGGTATAAAAATACTTAAAAATATAATTTAAAATTTTTAAAAGGAAATGAACAGTATAAAAGCATGCTGCCAAGCGCTTACTTCCGTGCGGGCCAGGATGGAGGAGGAGTGCTCGCCGCGTAGAACGCGACTAACTGCGAAACCTAGATTTAATTTTTTAGTGATAATAGTTTTTTATTTATGTACATATGTTATTGTGCCTTTGTCCTTAGAAGAAGAAGATAGCGATTGATGAAGAGCAGCGGAACACAGGTTGTATTTTTATTTATTTTTCTTAACGGAATAATTATATTAAATAGTGGTTAAGGCCCCCTAATTTCATCTCATTACTCACCTCACCCATCATCAAACTCCCTAGTTTATAGGTTTGATTTTTATTTTTAAATTTAATGAATTTTCCTATTTTACAGGGTAGGCAAGGCGAGCAGCACAGGGGGCCCCCGAAGTAGACTGGTGTTTGGTAAGCGGGGTTTTTTGTCTTTTTTTTAAAAATACTAAGTTTATTTATATTATTAATCCAACCACCGGTCGACCAGTTGGGGTCGATCGGGAAAAAATTTTTTAAAAAATCTTTCAGTCCCGTGTTCCACTTAAAATAATTTTAAAGTCCGTGAGTGTGTCAGTTAGAAATGAATGTCCGCACATCACTCCACCAAGGGCCGCCACTAGGTAAATTATAAAAGCTAATATAAAGTTAAGTTCACTTAAACAAAGCATAATAAGGTAAAACCATCACACATACAATTAAAACACTAAAACAGGACGAACACACAACAAGAACACAACGTCAAAGTCGGGTAAAAGTCACATTGGTTATACAGAATGTCAAGATCAGGTAAAAGTCGAAATCGGTAAAAACAGCGTCACAGTCGGGTAAAAGTCACAATAGTATAAGACAAATAATGTAGTCAGATTTAGGTAAAAATTGATGTTAAAAACCTAAAGTAAATGGCGGGTGCAAAAAATGTATAAATACAGATTTTATATTAAGTCACATTCGGGTAAAAGATGCATAAAATATATATATATAAGTTCATCATGATAAAATGTGTAATAATTTAAAAAGGGATTTTATACAAAATAGTGAGACATAGTTGGCATCAGAGGAGTAAAAATAGATTCTGTCAAGGTATAAAATCTATGAAAACGTCTTGGGTTAAAATAATTGCTAAAAGTTTCAAATGGTTTAATATATGTTTGTTTAAAGATTGTTTTAAAATAGTTGGTTTAAAATGTTGAACCCAAGCAACTTGGGAGGGAAGATGGAGAGGAGCAGGGGAGGATTGAACGAGCGAAGCGGGCAAGTGGGGAGAACTATTTAATAGTATGGTATTGTGATGTTGATTATGGATAACCTCATTTATATGGCAATGGAGAGCGGTGTGTAAAAGGTAAAAAGATGCGTCCAGATATATAAAAAGTTAAATAACAATTCAATAAGTTAATAACAATAATTAAGAGTCCGATGAATAAAATAAGTAAAAATAAAAAGGTAAAATTCTTATATAAAGGTGTCAAGAATTCCGTAAAATCAATTAAATTTGTAAGTTAAAAGTTTAAAAAGATTAAAAACATAAGTGGTGGTGTTAAGAGTGAACGGGACTATCGTCAAAGTATTTAAAATGTTGATTAAAAAGAAAGAGTTTATAATAATTAAAATAATCAGATGTACGCTTAATTAATAATTAGATGGTCCAAAGTAAAAAAAGGTCGGGGTTCAAAACGGATGAAAATGAGTTTTTATTCATTTATACGTTAAAATTAGTAATCCAGGACCACTTGCAATTTAATATGAGATAAAAATGTTTAAAAGGTTGAAGAATAAAAATGTGTTTAAAAACATTAAAAAAAGACATCATAAAATAACAATCAGTCCCGTTCTAGTGTCCCATATTGGGCCAGCTCCTCACAGATTCTGGCACTAACCCTGAAAGCCTCGGCTATTTTGGCGACAGCGGTCTTATTCCTTAGTAGGTTGTTGAACCAGGCTCTTTTGTGGGGAGACGCAGGTCGGACAAGGTGGAAGTTTCTTGTCAGATTACAGTTAAAAACATAGTGGTCCGCGTCTCCCAGTTCTTGGCAAGTGCATAGTGGAGAGCCCAGTTTTTTAAAGCGGTGAAGATACGCTGGGAATGGACCGTGCCCACTAAGAAAATATATTAGTATTCTATTATTAATTAGGAACCGTCCGTCCACCTTATCCAGGTATTCCCTGGCCCTAATTCCGGAGGGAGAGTCATAGCTGGTCCAGTATCGACTCCACTCCTCCGTGATAAATAATTTAATTTTTCTTTTTAAGAAGGAGTAGGGCGCTGGGATAGGGTACGGTTCCCCCGACTCCGTGGCTTCTTTGGCAAATTGGTCGGCCACTTCGTTTCCGAAGATACCAACGTGGGCTTTCACCCACTTGAGGCCGACCGAGTTATTCATTAATAGCAATTTCTTTTTGATTTCGTTGACAAATTCAGATCTGGCGTAGTGACTCCCTAAGGCGGCTATAGAGGAAAGGCTGTCGGTGTAAATGTTAGCGGTGGTGTTTTCACCGGCAGCCCAGCTAGCCGCGAAACCAATTGCGGCCAGCTCTGCTTGGAATACCGAGTTAAAATAGTTTAGTTTAAAAGTAAAGTTTAAAATATTTTCATTATTTTTAAAAATACATACCGCGAATCCGGTAGAGTTATCCAATTTGGACCCGTCGGTGTAAATTTCATAGGCCGCCTCGGGAATGGTCTCTTTAAGAGTAACCACCCTCCGAGCGGCCGGAATATTCTTGATTAAAATATTTCTGTCTAAAGTAATGTCCTCTATAAAATAATTAAAATGAGGAGAGCCACGCACCCAGATCTGATATCGGATGTATTCGGAGCGAGCCACGACGTGCAGGGGGGGAATACCTGTGACTACGTTTAGGAGGTTGGTGGACGTGGTCCTATAGGCCCGGGTGAAACGTATGAGAAAGATCCGCTGTATAGTATGGAGCCTAGATATTTGGGCTTTTGTTAAGGCCCCGCCCCATATACTAGAACCGTAGAGCAGGGCCTTTTCAATAACGGTGTTATACCAAAATTTTACAATTTTATTGTCTAGGCTCCAATTGGATTGAATCACCCTATTGAAGTTGGATGTCAAGTTAAGGGCCTTTTCAGTTAGTGTCAAAATGTGGGCGGTCCAAGTAAGTTTATTATCTATGGTTATTCCCAGGATCTTCAGACTGTCGCCAATTTTAATTGGGTTGCCGTCGATGCGATAGGTAGGCTTGCGGTTCAGGGTAGTGGAGTTCCTTTTGGAAAATTTTCGGGAGGACAGGCTTCTAAAAACGATGGCCTGGCATTTTTCAGTTGAAAGTCTTAATTTTATGGATGTTAATTTTTGGTGGACGGTGGCTAAGGTAGTGTTAACATTGTCTGAAAGGACATGAGAAGTGCGGCCACCGACCACCAGTGCCAGGTCATCAGCAAAAGCCTGAATGTAAACTCCCGAGATATTCAAATTTAGTAAATTGTTGATATAGATATTCCAGATAGTGGGGGCTATTACGGATCCCTGTGGACACCCTCTATAACACCACCTAGTCACCGTTAAAATTTCATTGGTGAAGGAGATTTTCCTCTCTGTCAAGTAAAAATAAATGAAGTTAATGTAAAATTTTGGGATCCGGATTGTCCCCAGTATATCGAATAGTACCGACCAGTTCATATTGTCGAACGCTGATTTTATGTCCAGGGAGATGAGGGCCAGATGTTCTCCCTGAACACGAGTTTTTATATTATCAATTAATTTATCGATGGCCAGATCGCAACTGCGGCCCTCTCTAAATCCAAACTGATTATCATGAAGTATTTTGTTACGATCCAGCCACCGATTGAGTTTTATTGAAAATAATCTTTCCAAGATTTTGCCCAGCGTTGACAAAAGGCAAACCGGCCGGTAAGAAGAGCATAAGGCAGGGTCCTTACCATTTTTAAGTAAAAAGAAGACCCTGCCGTTCCTGAGGCACTCCGGAAAGTAATTGTGATAAAAACAAAGATTAAAAATATCTAATATAAAATCTTTATCAATGTTAAAAACCGCTCTCCACATGCGGTAGTCAATTTTGTCTAGTCCCGGGGCTTTGCCGCCTTTGAGGCTCCCGAAAACAAGTTCTAAATCTAATATATCGAGAGCCTCCGAGTGATCAGGGGTGTAATTAAATAAAATTTTATCTTCGTTGGTTTTGCCTGGGAAGAAGTGATCCATAATGCTATTGATCTTATCTTTGAATTGAGCATTAGGATCACCGTTCGGGTTAACTGAGATGTTATGGTTAGAAGATGCCTTGTCAAATACTAGGTTAAACAGAAACCCGAACTTTTCATTGTAATTGATGCATAGTCTTTCCCAGGCATCCCTCTTGGTTTTAAGGAGTAATTTCTTGTAGGCGGCCCTTTCTTTTCGATAGTTATTGCCCGAGACTAGAATGAGGTCCTCCGGGGATTTGTTTTTAATGTGAGACTTATAAATTTTGGCTAGCTTATTGACTTTGTTTCGGCACACTCTGAGTTCTTCATTCCAGAAGCTGAATTTCCTGGCCATTTTAGTTGGTTTCTTTTTGAGCGTTTTAAAACCAGAGGTGTGTATAAAATTAATAAAATCATTAAAAAAGAGGTTCAAATCTGTAATGGATTTGACCTCTTTAAGTTTTAATTTAAAATCTTTAAAATGTTTTTTAACGTGATTTATGAATTTGTTTAGGCCGTATTTGGTTTTCAAGTGGAAATCAGCATCTGGAACAGTTTGAATATCAAGTTTGAAATAAATATATTTATGATCGCTATGGGATTCCGTGTCCAAGACACCCCAATTTTTAACGTAATGGGCGATCGAGCTAGAGATTAATGTCAAATCGGGGAAACCAACGTGAATGGAAGATTGGAAAGTCGGACCGTATTCTTTGATGTTACAGATATTAAGATTATTAGAGGCTATGAACTCGGTAAGTTTTCTGCCCCTATAATTATCCGAGTCATAGCCCCAGCGTTTGGCTTTACAATTAAAATCTCCAACGACAAGATTAAAAGTATTTAAAAAGTTAAAATCCTCTAGTTCTTTCAGTGTTTCATCTATGCTGTAGTGGGGCGGGAAGTAGCAATTTAAGATATTTAATATGAAGTCATTGAGATATAGTTCAACACAGACCGAATTGGCTGTGCTGAACTTAAAATACACATTTAAATTTTTATTAAAAATATAGGTAATGGCTTTTTTGTCGTTGGAGATGAAGGTCCGACAACCGAAAAACGCCCTAGGTGGTTCCCCTTTTATCAGATGGGGGTCTTGGACCGCGATAAAGTCTAGATTTAAATCCCTAGCGATCTGATATACTGCAGAGTGTGCTGCCTCACAATGATTTAGATTAATGTGGATCCCACGGAGAGTTTTAATATCCATAATCGGTTCTGTTTTTTATGGTCTCCTTTTGTCTTACATATGATTTGCAGCGTCGATCCAGGCTGCTGTGATTGGTGCCGTAATTGGTGTTGAATCGCTCGTTCGAGTGTGCGCAGTTAATACAACAGGTCTTTTTGCACTTGTGAGCTCTCCCCTGAGTATTGTATTCCCCACACCGATCACAGGTTGGGGGCTCCTCTCTTCTGTTACAATTTTTGGTTGTGTGTCCGAATCCCAGGCAATGTTTGCATTGCCTGACACTGAAGAATTCGGACACACGCAATCGAGTCCACTCATAGTATAGTCCCCCCTTGTCTTTAATTTCCCTAAAAATTTTTGGGGGGACAGAGAGGACCCAGTGTTTGGATGTTTCATTTTTGCTATTAATTGAGAAATCGATTTTAAAAAGGGGTTGGGAGGAGGGATCGGCCAAAAAGAGATTTTTCTCTAATAATCCAGTCCTCAGGTCTTCTTCAGCGACAGTGGCTGGAAGATTATATAGAATGACCTGAGGACGTTTTCGGGATGGAATAATAAAATTAAATATTTCTTCTAGGTTGGAGTCCCCCGAAAGTTTCTCTTTGATATGTAGGGACTCCTCTGTGTTGGCCGAAGTAATCTTTAACCCCCCACCAAAAATGGGATTCACCCCTCTAACCCTTATTGATGGGTCCTCTCTTTTGAGAAAGTCCAGGATCATTTCCCTATTTACTTCCGTATTATTCCGGTCCGGCATTTTTGGTTTAATGAGGAGGACACTTTCTGTGTGTTTATTGGGGACCGGGGGAGGTTGAACAGGACCTGCCGCGACTTTTGCATATGATCTAGCTTCGCCCAGTCGCCCTTTGATCTCCTGTAGGGCTAGATCCCATTCCTCCTGTCTTTTTGTTAGTTGGGTCCCCAAATCATTAAGCAATTTTTTTGTTTCTTTAATGTCCTCCTGCGATGTTTCTTTCAAATTTTTAATTTGTCCCATTAGTCGATAATTTTCCCCTTGTAAAAGATATATCTTCGCCTTCATACTATTGGGATCTAGATTATTGGTTAGATCTCTGAGGTCGAAGATCTGGCCCTGAAGAACGTTATAACTCATGGCCATGCCTTCTAAAGACTCTATAAAAAATTTAATGTAGTCAGTTACGATTTGGTTACTGACCCTGATCCCAAATTGTCTCTTCTTAATAATGAGATCGGTAGAGAAGAGTTCATAATCTTTTAGTTTATTTATTAGAATCTCATCCAGGCCGGGGGGAAGCCCTAAACTCGGGATTTTAT
The DNA here is from genome assembly GCF_947563725.1 of Argiope bruennichi. Taxonomy (NCBI): domain Eukaryota; kingdom Metazoa; phylum Arthropoda; class Arachnida; order Araneae; family Araneidae; genus Argiope; species Argiope bruennichi. Next base: position 127,561,157 of record NC_079160.1, read on the forward strand.
CAATAAGGGCCTCCAAGACGTTAGGTAGTTTCCTGTCGGTTTTGCCGGCCTGGGTAGTAAGGTGGTCAGGGTCAGGTATTTCTTTATTTTCTATTAAGATTGGTTTATTTTTAGGCCCCTGATGTTGGGAGCCTATGGCATGGTTGCCCCGAGCCCTAGCCCTAGTCCTGGGCTTTTTGGTGAAATTGGACTCGGGGGATTTAGGAGAGGTCAAGTCATTAATATTGTTCTGGGAGGTGTTTGGGCTGTTTGGGCCAGAACTCGAAGATCCCAGAGAGAAGTCGGCCAAGGGGATGTCGAAACTTGAATTTTTAGGGGAAGCCGGACCGGTGTCGGGGATATCAAGTATGATATCTCCCGAGGATGACATGATTTAAATAAAAGTATTCAGCTAAAAGTGGATGTTAAAAAAAAAGGATAAAATATTTTAAAATTTGCCAACCAGTCTCGTGAGTCAAAATTTAAGTAAGTGCAATAAAACATCAACAAAGTTAAGTCTAAAAATTAAATAGACAAAATGTCAGTGACATAAAATTGATAAAATTTCCGAAAAATAGCGACAAGGCAGCAGAAATACTAAAAGCAATCACACAAAATCATTAAAATAACGATGAGATATATAAAATTAGGCTAAAAGTCTTAATATGAATTTTGGCAAAATAACTCACCCCTTTCGCAGATCTTTAAGGAGTAATCCAATTATATAAAATAGCGAACAAAGTTCAGGTCACTTTTAGCTCTAGAGTGACCTGGCTCTAGAGCGCTGGGCCCTGCATCCAAAAAGTAGAAGTTCAGTGGTTGGCTCCTGCTGGACGGTTGATCACACACAGAGGTTCAAGCGAGTAAGGTTCAAATTCTGAATGAACCTGGCAACAGCAGCGGCAAAAGAGATTTCAAGCGAGTTCAGCGAGTGGGCGTCGCCCCGTTTCCAAAGGTAAACACTAGATGTTGTCGAGCGGATGTACAATATTCAAAGCTACTACTCACTTGGGAAGTTGAAGTAAGCAGAATAAAACATTCCGAAGGCACTTCCAAGGCAGTAAAAGACT
>NC_079160.1:127572205-127592205 GCF_947563725.1 Argiope bruennichi
TTCCTCCTTAGTATAAACCCTTTATAATGTACAATAAATCATCTAACTTTACTGATACAGATACTGGCTTCCTCACCTTGAGAGAAATGTTTTTTTAAAAAAAAAAAAAAAACAGCTCTATATTCCATACATGTAGTTGCCATGACATTGATTCCGTCAGCGATACATTTGTCTGTTGCAATAATTCAAAATTCATTTACCAAAAAAAAAAAAAAAAAAAAAAAAAAATCACTTCTAGAAACATTTATTAAATAATGATAAACATTGTAGCTCAATTGAATGATAGCTGACATAACTTGATACGTACAGGCAGTTTATTAGTAAAGAAATGAAAAATTTATATAAAAAAAAGATTACATTTCATTCAGCATACAAATGAGTTAATACTTTTTTTATCCTATTAGAGGAACTCACTTACCTTTTTTACGATATCCTTAACAAAAGAAATGAAATCATTTAATTGAAAATTCAATGAAGGTAACAAATGTTATTGCCGTACAACAATTTTCTTAGTAAACAGTCAGATAAACAATCGTAATTCATTCAAAACGAAAAGTAATAATGATCCGTGTGCACCTCCAAGTATTTTTCCAAACTTCTTTATAATTAAAAAAAAAAGAAAGCAGAATTTTAGTATGTTATATTAATCAGTGATCCGTTAAAACGTTTGTAATGAATCATTTTCGAGTAAAATATCTTATTTCTGAGAATTGCCACCGTGCACAGTAATACAAAATTCAAACATAAGATCGTGATACTTTATCCGTTGCAACGTATCAAATGGATTGTATGCATTAAAAAATAATTGTGAAAAATGATATCCTATTTCTGAGAAACGTTTTCGGATAGGATCATAAATCATTCGGATACGAAACGTTACAATTTAAAAACAATTGCCAATACTGAAAAGTGAAAAAGTTTGAATCTGTAGAGGCTGTATTCTAGCGTCCCAGGATACTTTTCCAGTTTTTTGATTGGCAGACGATTTGCAGCTCGATTTTGCTTCAAAAGGAACTGTGACCGTGTCTGTTTAAATTCATTTCCTGAACTTCGATGGCGGTCTTTTAAACGGAATATTATTTGCAATTTTCCTTTGTGTATTTTAAAAGTATATTTTATAAGTCATTATTATTTCCTTAAAAATCGGACCTTCATTCTCGTTCCCTGCTGCAGACGATAAATATCACTTCGAACAGAGAAAGCAAAAGAGTTTGTTTTTCAACGGATAGAAATGAAATGGCGTGTAACTTAATCGGTCGTTCTTTTTCAAATTTTCTGTTCCGTAGTTAGTTGCGAAGTATTTATTTTATCAGTTAAAAATAGGAAGTGTCTTTTTATCATATTATATTCGTCGAATTCTGTAAGTGTTCTTTTTATTTAGCAATTAGAAAACCAGAAGTGCAGTGCGGGAAAGAAAACAAGAAAAAAAAAAAAAAAAACGCCAACCGGGTGCTAAATTGCGTCATTTTATTCCTTTTTATAACGCTTCTTTTGGAATATTTCGGGTTTAGCACTGTAGCATCTCAATTGTTTTTGGCGGACATTTCCTTTGGAAGGAAAGTGATAACTGTTTTAGAATCGAAAGTGAAATGATGAATGTGAGCAATTGAGTTATATGTCAGATTATCCTACCATTGGTGTTTTGTTATGACGTGTCAAAATTGTTTTCCAAACATAATCTTGAGATGTTGTTACAAAAAACTGTAATAAAATTTATATAGTTATTTCAATTCTGCCATTTGATTCAGGAATTTTGGCTCATTCTTATATGTTGAGAAAGCAATAGAATAAAAAAAATTGCAAAAGCTACTGCAGTTGGAAAATGGGTAAGTTTTTCTAAAAAAATTTTCAATGGTTTGTTTGCAGTTTGTATTAAAATCTTATAATATCATCAGTTTCTTTTATATCTGCTTTTAGTGTTTACGTTCAGATTTTTCATTATATCTGATTTTGTAATTTTGATTCCAATCACTTCAATAAACCTGTTATGTTTAATTGCGTACCAAGTTTCTCGTTAAGTAATCTCCTTGGTAGTATAGGTAGCCCTTTTTGTGACACATTAAAACTTTACTGTTTCATTTCCAAATTTTCTTCCTTTGTGTTCTTCAATTTGTGGATAAATTCCTATTCATTCTTAAATAGATTCATATTCTGCATTCACTTTGTTTTTTTAGAATTGCAAAACAATTCAGCATTCATTGAGTGGATAAGTTCTTGCTATCTAAATAATTCTGACCAAAAAAAATTTTTCTATTAAATTACTCAAAAGTGAAGTACAGTCCTTTCAGCAAGGCGTGTTATTCGAAATTACAATTTTGTACTGATACTTTTGAAATGAATGACTATTTTTTGTTTTGTTTTGAGAGCGAGTGCTGAAATCCTTTCAAAATGATTGAAACATCTGAAATTTCATAAATTTTTGGTGCGTAAAAAAATACATTTTCTTTTCAAAACTTTGACTGTGAAAATAATAACACAAGCAAATAAATTTCCTTTAGTCTATATATATTAGACATCAATTTTTGTTACATGTGTATTTTACACACATTCACTTCGTTATACTTTTGGCTTTCAATTTTAGTTGCATGTCTCTCCCCCCCCCCCCCCATTGCACACTTTCACTATGTTGGTGTGGTGTGGAAGTATGCAGAGTGCAATTTTGGTTCATTTCAATATGTAATTTATGTACGTGGTGTCTTTACAATTCACTAAAGAAGAAGCATAAGTTTCAGTAATGATGCGGACAAATTTGAATTGATGTCTATTGTTTTCGAGAATTAACTTTGGTATTGTAGTGACCGATTTTAATTAAACATTCTTTTAAGTATTTTCTAAAATAATAACCTATTTCGGTTTAGAGGGAGCCTTTTTCTGATTACAAATTTAAATGTGGTTTTTGTGCATTAAATTCTTACACCCCCCCCCCCTTTTTTTTTTTTTTTTTAAAGTTTCAACTGTTTATTTCTAGTGTTCATTTCATTGTGATGTATTAGTTCGCATCTCTTAATGTTAACTAATTTTTTTGGTTGCATATATTTCTTTTAAATGAAATCAAATTGAAAAATGAACTGCTTGTTTTTGTTTTGTTTTGAGAGCGAATTCTGAAATCATTTCTGATTGCTTGAAACCTCTGATTTTTTTATAAATTTTGAGTGCATGAAAAATACTTCCCCCCTCCCCCCCAATTTGTGTTTTGAATGTGGAAATAATATCACGAGTAATCAACTTTCTTTTAATTATATTTTTGGTTTTCGCTCTTGCTTGCATGCATCTTTTGACCATCCCCCGCCCCAATTACAATTTTGTGCTGATAGTAGTGAAATGAATTCAATTTATTTTGTTTTGTTTTCATGGAAAATGATCAAATCTTTTCTAAATGATTGAAACATCTGGAATTGCATAAAGTTGTGGTGCATAAAAAATTAATTTTGTTTTCAAAATATTGTGTGTGTGTATATATATATATAAATATTAGACATTAATTCCAGTTGCGTGTGCATTTTACACAAATTCACCCCATTATACTTTTGCCTGTCAATTTCACTTGCATGTATATCTCTTCCCCCCCCCTGCACATTTTCACTGTGTTGGTGTGGTGTGGAAGTATGCAGCATGCAATTTTGGTTCGTTTACATATGTAATTTATGTACAGTGTGTCTTCACGATTCACTTCAGAAGTATATTATCTAAATTTCTCTATTGATTCGAACAATATTAAATTCACATCTCCTGTTTTCATAAATTAATTTTCATATTGCAGTGTCTTAATTTAAGTGAACATTCCTGTTAGTATTTTACAAATTAAGTATGTATTTTGTGCATATCTCCCTCCCCCCCTTTATCTAGTTTTCATTCCATTTCGATTTATCAGTTCACATCTTTTAATATTCAATATCATTTTATGTTGTAATTTCTTTTTAATAAAATTTAAGATGTTTTCATTTTATTGATTCTATTCAATATGTTCATGTGGTGTGGAAGCTGTTATATTTCCATTGAATTTATTTTAATATGCCTTTTTCTCATTTGTACTTTTGTGTGTTCATTACGTGACATGCTCAATAAATTACTATTATCATTAAGAGTGTCATCCCCCCCCCCCACACACACTCAATGATTTTGTTCCTTTTAATTTTTTAAAGTCCTTGAAGCAACGTGTATAATTTATAATTACAAATTTCTACTGCTACGTGTGGAATGAATGAATAAGTATTTGATTTGTTTTGAGAGCGAGTGCTGAAATCATTTCTGGCATCTCATAAATTTTTGGTGAATAAGAAATGAGTCTTCTGTTCCAAATTTGCTGTTTTGACCATGAAAGTTATTTCATGAGAAAACAACTTTTATGAAATCAACTTTGTTAAATTATATATTTGGTTTTAATTTTGCTTGCATGTGTCTTAATTCTCACACACACACATTCACTGTGTTGGTGTGGTGTTGAAATATGCAGGATACAATTTTGGCTCATTTCCATATGTAATTAATTCATGTGCATGATGTTTTTATTATTTATTAAAAAAACATGTTCCATAAATTTCTGTATTGATTCGGACAATATTGAATTAGCATCGCCAATTTTTATGATTTAATTTTGGTATTGTGGTTACTGATTTTAATCGAACAGTCTTCTTCTAATAAGTAACAAATGTATTTCCGCTATTGGTTTTAGATGGAGTATTTAAATAATTGTTTATTAGAATATTACTTTTGTGCGTGATTCCCCCCCCCCCCCCCAAAAAAAAAAAGATGTTTCAGTCTTCTTCCTTTCACTGTTTCTTTTTTTTACATGTTCATTCCTAGTGATAATTTCATTTCGAGTTATTAGTTTAAATCTCTTAATGTTTACTACCATTTTATGTTGTAAAAAAAAAATTTATGAAATTAAGGATGGTTTCATTTTATGAACTCCATTCATGTGGTGTGAAAGCTGTCAGATGTCCATTCAATTTTTCTCCATATGCATTTTCCTCATTTGTGCTTGTTGTGTGTTTTAAGTGTCGTGCTCAATAAATTTATGCAATCATTCAGAATGTTACCTCCCTCCCCCCCCCCCCTTATATTTTTTTATAGTGTTGTATGCCAGTTTAATTTTTTAATTTATTTTCTAAGAACTAAAGAGATAATTTTGTTTTTACAGTGAACGTTGAAATAGTTTTAAAAAAATGGTCATACAAGATTTCTTTTATTCCATTTAAAAGATGTTATTTTGTTTATTTTTAAAAAGCTTTTCTTCCTGCTGTACTATTAATTTCATGTTCATTAATTGAAGTTTAAATTTTTTTAATGTTATTGCATTTGGTTTCATGCCTTATATATATATGCGTATGAAATTATAGATGTTTTGTTTGCAATGACTTTATCTGTATAGTGTTGGTGTGGTGTGACAGCTGTCAGAATGGCATTTGAATGCATTTTTTTATCCATTCTGCATGTTCTAGTTTGCTTTGTGTTTCTGATGTCTTAACGGATCACATTATATCAATTGATCAAGATAATATTGCTTTATTTTTTCTTTCAATCCTGTTTATATATGTGTCAGTTACTTTTTCAAAATGCATTTAATAATAGGTTAATTTGTTTTATTCTTTATTATTGTATAAAGCTAAAAATTTATTATTGTATAAAGTTAGTTACTCATTAACACGTGTTTATTCTTTAGAAATATTCGTATTAGAATATTAAAGGAAAGTGACTGATGGTTTGTTGACATTCTCTGAAACAGTGATTAACAAGTTCATGTAATACAAAAATTCACTGAAACATTTTAAATTCAGTGAAGCACATAAAAAACAATGTTTACAATTGATTTGGTTAGGATTTCTTTGAAATCTTTTTCGAAAACAAATATTTTATTTTGTATTGAATAATAAATATCTTAAATTATTATTTGTTATAAAAGTTCCCCCCCCCCCCTTCAATTGCATTAAACTGAGATTACCACTGCTTACTTTACTAATGTCTTCATAATGTCAGTTTCTTTAAATAAAAAAAAATAATGAGTATGATATATCTTATTATTATTTGGACACGCTTTGAAGAATTTTAAGCTTTGCATGGTTCATAGCATTTGTAGTTCATTTCCCCCCCCCCCCCCATATTCTCTGGTTGCTATAAAAACAAAAACTGTTAGTAAAATGAAACGCTTCTGCTTTCTTTCAATTTTTTTTTTTATTTTCTGGTTCTACAAATGAATTGGTAGTTCTGCTTTGAAAGTAGCAACCAGGTAAGTTGCAGAAAAGACATAAAAATGTTAATATCCTTGAAACAAAATATTGTTCAGTGTAATGTTCTTATAAGATGATTTTAAGTTTATATAGTGTTTTGTTAATCCTGCTTTGTCTATATATGAATCGCATGACCACTCCCACCTTACTTTTGTTTTGCACATAAAATTCATATTTTTAAATTTTGCTTTGTACATTTATGCAAGCTTCATCACCCAACTGCATATTTCCTTTGTGTTGTGGAAATTTATTTGGATATTGAAGTGTGAAAACCTTCATTACTTGCTTTTTGAATGTAAAATCACAGTGTGAAAGATTTGTTTATTTATGTGACATGATATCAAAATGTACTGTTTTGATGATGCTAATTTGTTTGTTTCTGTTTTGCAGAAAATTTTAACATTTATCAATATGAAATTTTATGAAAAATTAAGTGCATAATTGTTTCTTCATGTGAACTGTAGGTTTGTATCTTTTCTTTTACTTTAAATGAGTTATAATACATCTAATTGCATCTATTTAGCTAGTAAGGAATTTTGGGATTAGTAGGTCTAATGAATAACAAAATGAGTTTAAGTTTACATTTGGAGCTTATATTGTTTATTAAAGTGATAATTCTTATTTTTTATTATAAAACAGGTTATTACCCCCCCCCCCCCCAATTTACATTCCTCGCCTTTAAAAGTATACATTTCCTTCCAATGTATTTAATCCATTAAATGCTTGACAGTATTATATTGAATTTAATATTTTTATGGTGAAAATAATCATTTCTAAAGTTTCCCTCCTTTATATTTAATTCATGAGTTGTGTATTGCACTTGACTGAAAATATTGAAAAAAAAAAAAATTCTTATGTATAGACTTCTGTTTGACATTTTTAAAAAATTAATAATAATAAATGTTATAAGGAAAATAAAAAAAAAATGTATTTGGTAAAAGAAAATCTTAAATGCATATGAAGAAAAGAGAAAAAAAAAAAAAAGTTCCGATGAGTAACTGAAATTAAAATTCTTCTGTTTAAAATTCCTTTTCTAAAATTAAAAAAAAATGTAACAATCAGTTCCGATAGATAAAAAGTTTGTTGTCATTTTTCTCTTCGGGAGGGGAAGTAAATGTACAATGTTGCCATTCATGAAATGAGTTGTTATTATTGGAAACTGAATAGACACCGTAGCGGTCATGGTGAGTAAGTCATCCTACACCACTGATTGGTTCGATGGGATCCGAACATGTGATCGCAATCTTAATTATTTCTTTGCTAGGCGGTTGAATCCTGATTAACTGTTAACCGAACTGATTTCAACGGCTCTTCATTTGAATTTCATTTGTCCGTTGGTTGTCGGCGTGTGTGCTCTTCCATTGTTTGTGCTTTTCTAGAAATCTTTTTTAATTTCTAATTAATTTTTTTTTTCTTTTGTAGATGGATGTTTTGCATATTTACTGAGCGGATTTCCTCTTCAAGAATGAGTTTTATGGATTGCGTGTGTTTCAAGATTAAAAGAGAAACTGCCGAAAAGAATGTCTTTGTGTGCGAGAGAGGTTTGAAGAAGATTTTAATTTTGTTTTCATCTGTGATGAATTCTAATTCAGAAGTGTTTGTGTATGATGATTTTTAACAACTAGTCGAAGCTGAGTGAATTTCCCGGATGATATGTGTGAAAGTCATCCTGAGAAATATTTCTATCTGTGCTAGAAAAGTTTGAAGTTCATTCATTGACCTTCAACTTCCATATGTTGCGACTTCTTTTTTAGCACATTTTGTGATTAATTTTAACAAGAATGGAATGCTTTCACTGGTTTATCCTTCATGAGAATTGAAATTTTGACAGTGAAATTAATTTTGCTTTAAGAAGGAACATTTTTAAAAATTGCAAGGTAAGTGTTTATTTTTTTATATGTATGTTTGTTATCTATGTTATAACTTCTGTAATATGAATTTTGAACGTAGTGATGATACATCTTAAAAACATTGGCATTTTTATTCAATATTGAAATTTATGCATCCTTTATTTTCTTAATACAAGAAAAATTTAATTATATAACCCTTCCATAATATGAATTGGAAATAAATTTCTTCTTGTAATAACTGGATGCATATTTGATTTAGTAATGAATTCACTTATACATTTCATTTTATTAATACTTAGCTTTTTTTTTTTCATTAATTGCTATTTCACTTTTGTTTCTCACGTATGATGAAGTACTTTGCTTTTGTAGTATAATTGTTCATATATACAAGAAATCATTTTCCTTTACTATTGACTTGGTGTATATTAATATTACAATTTAGATTTAGTTTTATTTATATTGATTTTTCACTTCTTATTCTAGTACAGTTTAGTACTTTTGCTTTAGTATTACTTAATAACATATACAACCCTTTTATGTAATGAATAAGAAATCAATTTCCTTTATAAATGGCTTGGTGCATGGTTAATTTTATTCAGTTATTTAATATTATTGACTGCTCAATTCATAATAAAATGCTTTGCTATAGTATAATTTCTATGTAGTAACATCTTTTTTATAATATGATGTAATTTTACTACAGTGTTGAAGTGATAACAATCAGTTTGAGTAATTGTTAAAGTTTATACTGTTTATTATTTAATTTTGCAACAATATTTTTATTATGTGCAGTGAATTAGTTTATTTATTAATAGTTTCATGATAATTTAACTTATTTGATTTTAGTGTAACCTAAATATATACAAAGAATTTTATTATAATCAATAATATTAAGTGAAATAGTACAGATTAATCGTGAAATTAAAATACGCATTAACTTAATTGACAAAGCAAGAAATGAGAATTTAAGAAGAATGAAGACAAAGAAGCATGATGTGTCTTGACAAGAAGAGAATGCTGTGCCATGTTATCCTGTGCATCAAGCAACTTGGATGGGAAAGGCGAACTCCCCTACATTCCAGTATTCCACTTTTCAATCCTGTGTTCATTCGGCATGGCACTTGGTACGTAACCGGAGGGTTGCTTTTCACCTGCACGATGCTTTGCTGTGTTATCCTGTGCACCCGTAGATCTTTGAAGAAAGTTGTGGGTTTTGTTTCATTCCTGTGTACCGCCTGTCTTGGATGAAAATGTCGTCCCTGCACTTTGAAAATATTAGGAGATTTGTGTGGGTGAATAAAATGCTCGATTTCTGGCATTTGCTTATTTTGCTCTATTTATTTGTAAACAAACATTTTGCTTTTTTTATTTATTTCATTTATCTCCTATGAGCAAAAATTAAATCTTTATATTCAATTTTAAGCTTACTTTTGCATAAATTAAGTTTTGTTTCTTTATTTTGTAATTAAGCGTCTTAGAAGTAATTTTAACTCATTTGTTTTAATTACTTCTCATTGGATTATCACCTGTTTATTTATGGTATCTTTTCTGTGGCCTGATTCCAAATGGGAAGCACCTATAGGCTTGTTTGTTATCTTAAAGGAACAAATCGTTGAGTGTTTTCTCTTTGGATAAGGCCACAAAGGTATTTCTTAGTTACATGGTTTGAAAAAAATATATATATAGTATTGTAAGTTATGCATATATTCATTATTAAACTGTTAGTTATTGAAATAATTAATTTAATTTTTATTATTAGTGTATAGTTAATATTTTTTTTACTAGCAATGTATGCTGTTGTCTCGATATCTCTTCTTCGCTGTACTGTGTTTAAGTAATTCAGGTTATTTATATTATAAGAGTTGTTATTAGTATTGGAAAATGATTTATTTATTTATTGATTGAAATTATACTGACATTTCTTTTTAAAGTTGAAGATTTAAAATCTAACAATAAGACTGAATTCAGTTTCACAGTGTGCACCCACCCACCCCCCTCCCCCCCCTCTTTAAGAATGCCAACTTTTAATTTAAGCCTATTTATTGTAAATTAGTGAAAACAAAAATCAATTCATTGTTGTTGTTTTTTCTCCCTTCATTTAATTGTGTTTTTCCTAATTTCAAGTCTATTTAGTAGAAATTTGTTTCTGTTTTTAATTTGAATAGTATTGGATTGCTCGAATCCTGTCGAGCAGTGTCCAAGTACATATTCTTTCCATTTTTTCTTTTTATTGCACATCTTTCATGTGTAGCTGATATATTTGCTTACTAAATTTATTTCTATATAATTTGAATTAGTATATTCATTATTGTTTTTCCTATGTAAATAAATGTTGCTTCATCAGTACTGTTTTGTTTGTTTGTTTACATTTTGACACACTAACACATAACATTGTTTATATGCATTGAGCTTTGATACATAACATATATTTCATATTAATTAAGTTAATTGTTGAAAAGTAGAAGTGTTTTTAGCAAATTTAATATAAATCTTAATGTTTATTTGAAATTATTTCTTAATGTTTATGTTTTCACATATTCACTGTACCATGTCTTGATGTGTTGTTATGCATATTTCTTAAATTCCTAATGCATTTTTACATTCATATTATTTTACATATGACAGTGAACAGAAGTTTCCTTTAGAAATTAAAAAATTATCAATGAACTTATCTTCCAAGTTTCTGTGGTCTTGTTTTGGTTATGCATGTTGTCGGTTTTTACACCCAAGTGTTTAGAAAATGTGAGTTTTTCTGAATGTCTACTTTTTAAATGGTAAATAAGTTCCCAATAGTTTGCAGAATTCAATTTCATAATTGCTATCCTGTGAGAGATTTCACTGAAAAATAGTATATTGGTTAGTTTAGTTGAGTTATAAATTTTAGTCATGTATGGACATGCGGGTTGATTGTTGGCATACTGTATTACTTTCATACTATATTTATGCATTCTGTTAAGAATACTGTTTGAAATTTACACAGTTTCAGATATTTGATTCAATTTTATAAAGAAATATTAGCAGAAATGGTGTTGTGTGTGGTTTTTGTACTCTGCCGGTATTGCTCGTCACTTAAGTTTTTACATTGTTTTTAAATTTTTAATGCTTGGGAATTTTTTGGAAATAATTTGCACTGTTCAATTTAATGTGTTTGATTTTGTAAGAGGTTTCATTTTGGCAAAGCAGATTATTTGGTTCACTGCACTTAATGGTTTTTGGTGGAGGCAAATCTTGAATAGCTGTTGTTGTGTTGTGATTATTTTGAATTGCATGCTGGTGATTAACTTATTGAAGATTATGTGACATTGAAGTTGATGATTTCTACGTATGAGAAGAAGTTAAATGTTTTTGTTGATTATTATTTCATTTCTGGTAGTCTTTGTTTATATAGATTTTCCATATTTGGATTACTTGGGATATTCAATTTAATTGTTTATAATGTGATTACATCATCCTAGCAAGTGTAGTTGAAGGTGAAAGAGTGTTATTATCTCATCAACAACTTTACTTTGTAAAGATGAAGTCTGAATATTGAATGGGCATTTAGGATTTCCCCCCCCCCCCTTCTGATGGCAGTTATCAATGAGTGAAGGCATGTCAACTGAACTTCATATCCTATTTTTTATGAATGAAATGAAGAAATTTTGAAAAGATATCTACTTTGTTATGCTCTAACATGGAAGAAGAATGTATAGTTATATGAAGCAGTTTTATAGCAGAAAGAAGATGAAGTTTTTGTACAGTGTAAATGACAACAAAAAATCAACCTTTACTTTCAACTGAAGATAAGAGAAGACAAACTGGAACATAGATGTCACTCTTCTGAAATGATGTGTTGATCATTTTCTTCATACAAAGAGATGCTGGAAGACAACATACATGAAAGCTGTTTCAATTTTCATTCAAAGAATTTTAGTGGAAAAGACTTGTTTTGATGAAAATCCATAGGAAGCATTTCTACACTGAGTTTTCGGATAGGAGTTGGACTGATTTCACAATGTTAAATAGCATATTGTTTACTGTGTTAGGTGTTAATTCATTATTTCCATGAATAGTTAATTGTTACTATTTAAATACATGCAATTTATGAATTCTTTAGAGACTAAATGGACAGTATAGTTATGAACACTATTAAATCCATTGTTACATCAACAATGATGCCCAGTAACAATTTATGATTCTATTATTCTTAGCTAACTGTAAGCAACAGTGAATATTGTTCTTAATACTTTTCAACACATTGTTACATCAACAATATTAAAGGCAACAATGAAGAACAAATGATATATGTGAATAATAGTATTAAAATCTCTTCATTAACAAGGTGTTTTGATATTTGCTTCATTGAAGAAGTATCATAATGAGGTAAGTGGATTTAAGTTTATGAATACTGTATTTGACACACTTGTAAACAAAAGAGTGTTTTGAAGATTCCACGACAACATTCAATTAACAGTGTCTGCTCCTTTTTTTTTAGGCCAAGTATGAACTGTAATAGTTTTAAAAATAGTACTTTTATGAATATTTGGGTACACTGCATTCAATATTTTTTTTCACATTAAGGATTTTAAATGAATTTGAATATCTAATACAAACTTGCAATGTTTCTTCGTAGAACATTATTCATCCTTGCATATTCACATACCATTTTTACCAAATTAAATTGATAGCAATTAAAATATATATTAATTACACTTCTTTTCTATATAAGAAATCTGAATTTATTAGTAATTTTTTAGATTACATAACTTTTTTTATGTTTGAACTATGCTTTAGAATAGGATTTCTTCTGTCTCGTTGTACTGAAATGCAGTGTTATTGAATTTTAGACAAAATTTCATAAATATTTTCATAAAAAGTGTTTTTATTTGAAACACACATGCTTTGAAGGAGGATAATAATGATGTTAATGGTTAGAAAAGTTATCATTTTCACATTTGTGAGTAGAGAATTGTTACGAGGATTCCTCGGTGACATTCAAGTTGCAGTGTGCACTACTTATATTTTTAAAAAAATGTAGATATAGTACATCAGAAAATGAATTTTCATTGATAATAAGAGTTTTACTACATTCCAAATTTTATTAACATTATGGATAAGGTAATTTAGTTATTTTCATACAAACATGTCATGTTTCAACACAGAATATTCTTCATCGTTACATATACAAAGATCATTTTCCCCAAATTTAAGAACTACCAATGAAAAAAATGCATTACATATAATTTATGACTTTTTAAAGATTGTTAATTTAATAGTAATTTGAAGTTAATGTATCTTTTTATGTTTAATGCTTTAAAATAATAATGCTAATAGTGTACATGCATTATGTTTACAAATTTAATTGGCTTTGTTGTACTCAACACTGCATTTATTGTATATCAGACAAAATGTGACAAATTTTTACACAAAAATTGTTTAAATTTGAACCAAATGTAGCATTGAAATTGTTATTATAATGTTTGTGTACATGTCAGGGATAATATAAGTCTGTTTGATATCAATGGTTTGTTCCTGAAATGGTGAAGGAAGGATATACCATTCAATATATAATTATGTAACTGTATTTATACATTTATTTTTATAATATAAAAACTTGTATGTGTTCTTTTCTGAATAACAAGTACATTTGACATTATTTAATTGTTATTTACAAGAATAAACCTTACAAGTAACTGTGACAGTTTAATGCGTAAGCTTGTTTCGACAAACAGTATTTACTGAATTATTGAAAATCATAACCTAGCACATTATAAACATTTCACACATCATTAGCATAAAGAAATGACAATTACTATGTTTGTTAATGTTTTTCATTAATTAAAGAATTATCATTTTACATGCAGCTTTATATGTGGTATGCACTTACATGTTTAGCATTCAGATGGTTGTTACAATGTTTGTGTACACATAAGAGACAATTTATGTCTTTTTGATATCAATGATATGTGACAGAAATGATATTGGAAATATAAACCACTCAGTATAAAAGAATGTAACTGTCTTACACGTTAACATTTTTAATATTGAAACTTGTAAGGTCTGTTTCATGCATAACAAGTACATGTGAGACTTTTTGAGTATTCTTTACATTAATAAACTGACATAGTTTAATGTGGACGTTTGTTTACAGAATTAACTGAAATGTTGAAAATAATTGCTTAGTGTTTGTACTTATCTCATTATAAGAATTTCTCACAATGTTTACATTAAAAGAAAGATAACAATTACAATGTTTAACAGAATAATCATTTTATATGCAACTTCATATATAAGTTATATGCTCTTGTTATGTTTATAGTTAACAGTTTATGAGTATTTTACTGCATTTCACATAACACTGGATGTAAAAATGGGTAAATTTCATATAGATTAAAGAATATGCTAACTTAAACATTTGATGAAACATGAGAAGCAATTAATGTCTTCTTATTGTAAACACTGTATGAAGAAAGAAGAATCTTGCAGACATATTGCAATTGTAAAAAACACTCTTAATAACTTCTTCAATTGAATGTTCAAACTTTATGCCTATATATAACACAATGTAAGTAATTGCTAATGTTCCATTTGATACAGTGTTTGCATGAACAATGAATGAAACATTTCACATGAACCAAAGAATGCATTACAACATTAAGAGTGTACAATTGTTTTGTAAGGTAATTTTACACACAGGTTGGACTTTTATAGAAACATATTTATATAACTTGTTTCAACATGTAATAAGCACTTGCATATTGTAGTTTCAAACTATTTTACATGACATTGAACTTTAGAAACAACTTGTAATATGTAGAAACATTTCTCTTTGAGTAAATAAGAAGCTGAACATAGTAATATAGATACTGGATGAAACATTTGAAGAAATCTATGTATTCATTTATTGTATAATGAAGCTATACATTATTTAGAATTGGAAATAACAGTCTTAATAATGTATGGCTCTATTTAACACAATATAAGTATGACATTACACTTCATATAATGTTTATATGAATAAATACAAATAAATTTTACATTAATATTAGATAGAGGTAACAATTTCAGTGTAAGGTGAAATTACACATATACTTTATAGTAAGCATTCTTCATGTTAGTATTATCTATTTATATAATCTGTTTGAACAAGTAATAAACACCTATGAGTAGAATCCACAAACTGTATGTTTGTATTTAACATGAAATAAGTATGTCAATCACATTTTGAACTTTATTAAACATAAACAACTGTAAATATGAGAAAGTTATTGCATTTCACATTGTATTACAAATAAAGAATGGGAACATTTGGCACAGTTTGAAGATGAAGCTTAGTTAAGATGAAACATTCTTTGAATGTAAATGTTGTTTGAAGAAATGGGAACCCACACATAAATTATAGTTGGACAAAGGACTGTAAATCATTTATGTATTGGATGTACAAGCTTTATGCCTGTATTCAACAGAATATAACATAAAATTAAACATTAACAAGAGAATGCTGTACATGAAAACAACATTAATATTAGAAAAGGGTTACATTTACAGTGAAAGTAAACAATATACATTCATTACATTACAGCCAACTTGTTTGAACAAGTAATATGCATCTATAAATTGTATTTACCTGAAGATGAAGATTTCCTTACATTATAAACAACATTTAATAATTAGAACAACCTGTCATATGATGAAACATTTCACACTGATTAAAGATGAAGCTTACAGACATACTGAGTATAATGATATAGATTCTTGATGAAATATTTGAAGAAATTTATGCATTCTTTGATTGTAAATAGTACATGAAGAATCTGCACACAAAATATAGTTGGTAATAACATTTTTATGCAGAAATGTGTTGAATTGAAAATCATATCTATGCAAAGTAACATTACACATTCATTTAAGACTTGAGCTTTCTTTATACAACTGTTACCTCTTCATATCACTTCCTTCCACAAGTAATAAGCACTAATGTGTTGAATATCCAAATTGTATGTTTGAATTTTACATAATATAATGATTTCACTCAACATGAATTATGAAAACAACTAGCAGTATGATTAAACATTTCACAAGTGATTAACCATGAAGCTAAATTTCAAATAAATGAACAATATAATTGATACTAGATGAAACATGAAGGGAGATGAATGTTTATCACTATACACAAAAAAATGCAGTAAGAAATCATACTCTTATGCATTAATAAGTTGAATATACAAGCCATATACTTGTATTTATCACACTATAAGAATATCTTTACATTTAACACAATTTTTACATCAATGAAAGTTTACAATATCAGGAAATATTTTGCATTAGTGAAAGATTCAGCTCATTAATTAACTGAATGAAAACATTCATTCACAAATAATTGATATTGAATGTTACATGAAGGAATACATTTATATTAAAGCTTGCACTCAATTATATGTTCAATTTAACATATTAAAAGATAGTATTTGTGCTTAGCTCAGTATTTAAAGTAGAAATTGTTTGAATTTGAAAGACATTTCATCTTTTATACTCCTTAAAGAATTTAGAAGATACACTACACATTGTATGAAGGAAACTAAACAACTTGTGCATTCATTAACACAATTTGACCTACTTTGAAGTTCGTATGAAGTATACAAGAACATTTACAGCTTTTACTTCACTAATTTGACATTCTTTACACCAAATTGAGTTCTAAATAAGAATTACTTGAAAAAACAAGTGAATTCTTTCTGCGAATGCATATAAATATGAACTTTGCAAGTCATTTAACTTAATTTACTAGAATTAAAGGGCTTGACCTACTTTTAGGTTTGAATCAAGTATTTAACAACATGCGAAGCTTTTATTTCATTATTTTTATAATATTTACACCAAATTGAGTTCTAAATAAGAATACATTCTGCAAATACAGGTATTTAACTTAATTTCAGCGTATTTAAAGCTCTATAAATTTGTATTTGAGTGAATTAACATGTTACTTGACATTTTAAATTCAGAAACAATTTCATAAATATCAACATTTTAATAAAAATTCACAAAAAGTAATTAAAGAAAAGTCAAAATGTAAACATTTTAAGGAAAAACAGAGATGCGCGATTTTCGGCAAAGTCCTAATAGGAGCACGCGATAAGGTGAAATTTTCTACTAAGTCCGACGATGTGAGAAGTCGCGTTTTTCAGCAAAGTCCAAATCAGAACGCGCGATAAGGTGACAGTCGCTTCGCGAGTTTTCCGTCAAAGTCCGACGATGTTAGATTTTCTGCAAAGTCCGATACCGGAGCACGAGAAAGTGAGAAGTCGCTACCCGAGATTTCCTTCTAAATGCAAATAGGGGAGAAGTCGCGATTTTCTTCAAAATCCAATCACCGAGAAGAGCGCTAAATACTACGTCGCACTAGTTTGGCGAAACGGGTTGCCAGTGCACAATTTTTATTATTTTCGCCCGCGGCGGCTTCTTCCGGTCGCCTGGTGGCTGGGCGAAGCGCGCGCCACTCGCGATCACGAGCGGAACGTCGGGGATCGTCCGTAGCCCTATATGAGTAGCAGGTGACTGCTGGAAACAGTGGTCGATCGCGAGACAGAATGCGTTTTAAAAACGCGTCGTAATCTCGCGAACCTGTCTTAGGTCTCGGCAACGGGATTGGGTTGTTAGTACCGGTTGGCTACCTCCGGGAAAGCGGTCCTCTAACGTTGACTGTGGGTCTGTCGTGCCCGATCGGATCGGTTCTCGGTTCTTTATGGGTCGGTCGGACGCTGCCTCCGGGATCGAGGGTGTTATTCTTCTGCTACTAAGGCTGCGATCGGCGGGGAGGTATTCTCCGTCTTTCCGGCCGCTTCCAAACTATCTCAGCCTCTCTGCGAGCGGCTCGGCCCCCGTGCCGTTGACGCGACGAGCAGAACCGTACTTAAAGGAATTGATTGGTTTTCTGCATCTGTGTCCAGCGCACATATCTTCTCGATGCCTCCGCACTCGCCCCGCGGCGTTGAAGCCGTCGGGGAAGTCGTGAGACTATAGAACCTCTGTAGATTGCACGGGGAATACCTACACAAAGAGCGAGATTGACTGAGGGATCCTCCGTAGTCGAGGCGTCCCCCGCGACTGAAATAGTCGCGACTCGTGAAATGTAAGGATTCGGAGTGCATTTTCCGAACGTTCTGATGAACGATGGAAGTTACCTGGTTGATCCTGCCAGTAGTCATATGCTTGTCTCAAAGATTAAGCCATGCATGTCTAAGTACATGCCGTATTAAGGCGAAACCGCGAATGGCTCATTAAATCAGTTATGGTTCCTTGGATCGTACCTTACTACTTGGATAACTGTGGCAATTCTAGAGCTAATACATGCAGCAGAGCTCCGACCTTCGGGAACGAGCGCTTTTATTAGACCAAAACCAATCGGGCCTCGTGTCCGTCTCTTGTGGTGACTCTGTATAACTTTGGGCTGATCGCACGGGCTCGTCCCGGCGACGTATCTTTCAAGTGTCTGCCTTATCAACTGTCGATGGTAGGTTACGCGCCTACCATGGTCGTAACGGGTGACGGGGAATCAGGGTTCGATTCCGGAGAGGGAGCCTGAGAAACGGCTACCACATCCAAGGAAGGCAGCAGGCGCGCAAATTACCCACTCCCAGCACGGGGAGGTAGTGACGAAAAATAACAATACGGGACTCTTTTGAGACCCCGTAATTGGAATGAGTACACTCTAAATCCTTTAACGAGGATCCATTGGAGAGCAAGTCTGGTGCCAGCAGTCGCGGTAATTCCAGCTCCAATAGCGTATATTAAAGTTGTTGCGGTTAAAAAGCTCGTAGTTGGATCTCAGCTCCGGCCGGACGGTCCGCCTACCGGTGGTTACTGTTCGCTGCCGAGCGTTCAGGGGGCTTCTGTCTATGATCTTCACCGGTTGTGGGCGGAGACCCTCACGTTTACTTTGAAAAAATTAGAGTGCTCAAAGCAGGCGCGACGCCTGAATAATTGTGCATGGAATAATGGAATAGGACCTCGGTTCTATTTTGTTGGTTTTCGGAACACGAGGTAATGATTAAGAGGGACAGACGGGGGCATTCGTATTGCGACGCTAGAGGTGAAATTCTTGGACCGTCGCAAGACGAACTACTGCGAAAGCATTTGCCAAGAATGTTTCCATTAATCAAGAACGAAAGTTAGAGGTTCGAAGGCGATCAGATACCGCCCTAGTTCTAACCATAAACGATGCCAGCCAGCGATCCGGCTGTGTTCCTCAAATGACACGCCGGGCAGCTTCCGGGAAACCAAAGCTTTTGGGTTCCGGGGGAAGTATGGTTGCAAAGCTGAAACTTAAAGGAATTGACGGAAGGGCACCACCAGAAATGGAGCCTGCGGCTTAATTTGACTCAACACGGGAAAACTTACCCGGCCCGGACACAGGAAGGATTGACAGATTAAGAGCTCTTTCTTGATTCTGTGGGTGGTGGTGCATGGCCGTTCTTAGTTGGTGGGGCGACTTGTCTGGTTAATTCCGATAACGAACGAGACTCTAGCCTACTAAATAGACGTTCCCATCCTCTTGTAGTGGGACGTTCTTCTTAGAGGGACAAGCGGCGTTTAGCCGCACGAGACAGAGCAATAACAGGTCTGGGATGCCCTTAGATGTCCGGGGCCGCACGCGCGCTACATTGAAGGAATCAGCGTGTGCTTTCCCTGTCCGAAAGGACTGGGTAACCCGTTGAACCTCCTTCGTGCTGGGGATTGGAAAGTGTAATTGATTCCATGAACGAGGAATTCCCAGTAAGCACGAGTCATCAGCTCGTGTTGATTACGTCCCTGCCCTTTGTCCACACCGCCCGTCGCTACTACCGATTGAATGATTTAGTGAGGTCTTCGGACTGGCGCTCGGATTGGCCTTTTGGTCGAGCCGGTGTGCCGGAAAGATGACCAAACTTGATCATTTAGAGGAAGT
>NC_079160.1:127599705-127637205 GCF_947563725.1 Argiope bruennichi
AAAGAAAGCAGAATTTTAGTATGTTATATTAATCAGTGATCCGTTAAAACGTTTGTAATGAATCATTTTCGAGTAAAATATCTTATTTCTGAGAATTGCCACCGTGCACAGTAATACAAAATTCAAACATAAGATCGTGATACTTTATCCGTTGCAACGTATCAAATGGATTGTATGCATTAAAAAATAATTGTGAAAAATGATATCCTATTTCTGAGAAACGTTTTCGGATAGGATCATAAATCATTCGGATACGAAACGTTACAATTTAAAAACAATTGCCAATACTGAAAAGTGAAAAAGTTTGAATCTGTAGAGGCTGTATTCTAGCGTCCCAGGATACTTTTCCAGTTTTTTGATTGGCAGACGATTTGCAGCTCGATTTTGCTTCAAAAGGAACTGTGACCGTGTCTGTTTAAATTCATTTCCTGAACTTCGATGGCGGTCTTTTAAACGGAATATTATTTGCAATTTTCCTTTGTGTATTTTAAAAGTATATTTTATAAGTCATTATTATTTCCTTAAAAATCGGACCTTCATTCTCGTTCCCTGCTGCAGACGATAAATATCACTTCGAACAGAGAAAGCAAAAGAGTTTGTTTTTCAACGGATAGAAATGAAATGGCGTGTAACTTAATCGGTCGTTCTTTTTCAAATTTTCTGTTCCGTAGTTAGTTGCGAAGTATTTATTTTATCAGTTAAAAATAGGAAGTGTCTTTTTATCATATTATATTCGTCGAATTCTGTAAGTGTTCTTTTTATTTAGCAATTAGAAAACCAGAAGTGCAGTGCGGGAAAGAAAACAAGAAAAAAAAAAAAAAAAACGCCAACCGGGTGCTAAATTGCGTCATTTTATTCCTTTTTATAACGCTTCTTTTGGAATATTTCGGGTTTAGCACTGTAGCATCTCAATTGTTTTTGGCGGACATTTCCTTTGGAAGGAAAGTGATAACTGTTTTAGAATCGAAAGTGAAATGATGAATGTGAGCAATTGAGTTATATGTCAGATTATCCTACCATTGGTGTTTTGTTATGACGTGTCAAAATTGTTTTCCAAACATAATCTTGAGATGTTGTTACAAAAAACTGTAATAAAATTTATATAGTTATTTCAATTCTGCCATTTGATTCAGGAATTTTGGCTCATTCTTATATGTTGAGAAAGCAATAGAATAAAAAAAATTGCAAAAGCTACTGCAGTTGGAAAATGGGTAAGTTTTTCTAAAAAAATTTTCAATGGTTTGTTTGCAGTTTGTATTAAAATCTTATAATATCATCAGTTTCTTTTATATCTGCTTTTAGTGTTTACGTTCAGATTTTTCATTATATCTGATTTTGTAATTTTGATTCCAATCACTTCAATAAACCTGTTATGTTTAATTGCGTACCAAGTTTCTCGTTAAGTAATCTCCTTGGTAGTATAGGTAGCCCTTTTTGTGACACATTAAAACTTTACTGTTTCATTTCCAAATTTTCTTCCTTTGTGTTCTTCAATTTGTGGATAAATTCCTATTCATTCTTAAATAGATTCATATTCTGCATTCACTTTGTTTTTTTAGAATTGCAAAACAATTCAGCATTCATTGAGTGGATAAGTTCTTGCTATCTAAATAATTCTGACCAAAAAAAATTTTTCTATTAAATTACTCAAAAGTGAAGTACAGTCCTTTCAGCAAGGCGTGTTATTCGAAATTACAATTTTGTACTGATACTTTTGAAATGAATGACTATTTTTTGTTTTGTTTTGAGAGCGAGTGCTGAAATCCTTTCAAAATGATTGAAACATCTGAAATTTCATAAATTTTTGGTGCGTAAAAAAATACATTTTCTTTTCAAAACTTTGACTGTGAAAATAATAACACAAGCAAATAAATTTCCTTTAGTCTATATATATTAGACATCAATTTTTGTTACATGTGTATTTTACACACATTCACTTCGTTATACTTTTGGCTTTCAATTTTAGTTGCATGTCTCTCCCCCCCCCCCCCCATTGCACACTTTCACTATGTTGGTGTGGTGTGGAAGTATGCAGAGTGCAATTTTGGTTCATTTCAATATGTAATTTATGTACGTGGTGTCTTTACAATTCACTAAAGAAGAAGCATAAGTTTCAGTAATGATGCGGACAAATTTGAATTGATGTCTATTGTTTTCGAGAATTAACTTTGGTATTGTAGTGACCGATTTTAATTAAACATTCTTTTAAGTATTTTCTAAAATAATAACCTATTTCGGTTTAGAGGGAGCCTTTTTCTGATTACAAATTTAAATGTGGTTTTTGTGCATTAAATTCTTACACCCCCCCCCCCTTTTTTTTTTTTTTTTTAAAGTTTCAACTGTTTATTTCTAGTGTTCATTTCATTGTGATGTATTAGTTCGCATCTCTTAATGTTAACTAATTTTTTTGGTTGCATATATTTCTTTTAAATGAAATCAAATTGAAAAATGAACTGCTTGTTTTTGTTTTGTTTTGAGAGCGAATTCTGAAATCATTTCTGATTGCTTGAAACCTCTGATTTTTTTATAAATTTTGAGTGCATGAAAAATACTTCCCCCCTCCCCCCCAATTTGTGTTTTGAATGTGGAAATAATATCACGAGTAATCAACTTTCTTTTAATTATATTTTTGGTTTTCGCTCTTGCTTGCATGCATCTTTTGACCATCCCCCGCCCCAATTACAATTTTGTGCTGATAGTAGTGAAATGAATTCAATTTATTTTGTTTTGTTTTCATGGAAAATGATCAAATCTTTTCTAAATGATTGAAACATCTGGAATTGCATAAAGTTGTGGTGCATAAAAAATTAATTTTGTTTTCAAAATATTGTGTGTGTGTATATATATATATAAATATTAGACATTAATTCCAGTTGCGTGTGCATTTTACACAAATTCACCCCATTATACTTTTGCCTGTCAATTTCACTTGCATGTATATCTCTTCCCCCCCCCTGCACATTTTCACTGTGTTGGTGTGGTGTGGAAGTATGCAGCATGCAATTTTGGTTCGTTTACATATGTAATTTATGTACAGTGTGTCTTCACGATTCACTTCAGAAGTATATTATCTAAATTTCTCTATTGATTCGAACAATATTAAATTCACATCTCCTGTTTTCATAAATTAATTTTCATATTGCAGTGTCTTAATTTAAGTGAACATTCCTGTTAGTATTTTACAAATTAAGTATGTATTTTGTGCATATCTCCCTCCCCCCCTTTATCTAGTTTTCATTCCATTTCGATTTATCAGTTCACATCTTTTAATATTCAATATCATTTTATGTTGTAATTTCTTTTTAATAAAATTTAAGATGTTTTCATTTTATTGATTCTATTCAATATGTTCATGTGGTGTGGAAGCTGTTATATTTCCATTGAATTTATTTTAATATGCCTTTTTCTCATTTGTACTTTTGTGTGTTCATTACGTGACATGCTCAATAAATTACTATTATCATTAAGAGTGTCATCCCCCCCCCCCACACACACTCAATGATTTTGTTCCTTTTAATTTTTTAAAGTCCTTGAAGCAACGTGTATAATTTATAATTACAAATTTCTACTGCTACGTGTGGAATGAATGAATAAGTATTTGATTTGTTTTGAGAGCGAGTGCTGAAATCATTTCTGGCATCTCATAAATTTTTGGTGAATAAGAAATGAGTCTTCTGTTCCAAATTTGCTGTTTTGACCATGAAAGTTATTTCATGAGAAAACAACTTTTATGAAATCAACTTTGTTAAATTATATATTTGGTTTTAATTTTGCTTGCATGTGTCTTAATTCTCACACACACACATTCACTGTGTTGGTGTGGTGTTGAAATATGCAGGATACAATTTTGGCTCATTTCCATATGTAATTAATTCATGTGCATGATGTTTTTATTATTTATTAAAAAAACATGTTCCATAAATTTCTGTATTGATTCGGACAATATTGAATTAGCATCGCCAATTTTTATGATTTAATTTTGGTATTGTGGTTACTGATTTTAATCGAACAGTCTTCTTCTAATAAGTAACAAATGTATTTCCGCTATTGGTTTTAGATGGAGTATTTAAATAATTGTTTATTAGAATATTACTTTTGTGCGTGATTCCCCCCCCCCCCCCCAAAAAAAAAAAGATGTTTCAGTCTTCTTCCTTTCACTGTTTCTTTTTTTTACATGTTCATTCCTAGTGATAATTTCATTTCGAGTTATTAGTTTAAATCTCTTAATGTTTACTACCATTTTATGTTGTAAAAAAAAAATTTATGAAATTAAGGATGGTTTCATTTTATGAACTCCATTCATGTGGTGTGAAAGCTGTCAGATGTCCATTCAATTTTTCTCCATATGCATTTTCCTCATTTGTGCTTGTTGTGTGTTTTAAGTGTCGTGCTCAATAAATTTATGCAATCATTCAGAATGTTACCTCCCTCCCCCCCCCCCCTTATATTTTTTTATAGTGTTGTATGCCAGTTTAATTTTTTAATTTATTTTCTAAGAACTAAAGAGATAATTTTGTTTTTACAGTGAACGTTGAAATAGTTTTAAAAAAATGGTCATACAAGATTTCTTTTATTCCATTTAAAAGATGTTATTTTGTTTATTTTTAAAAAGCTTTTCTTCCTGCTGTACTATTAATTTCATGTTCATTAATTGAAGTTTAAATTTTTTTAATGTTATTGCATTTGGTTTCATGCCTTATATATATATGCGTATGAAATTATAGATGTTTTGTTTGCAATGACTTTATCTGTATAGTGTTGGTGTGGTGTGACAGCTGTCAGAATGGCATTTGAATGCATTTTTTTATCCATTCTGCATGTTCTAGTTTGCTTTGTGTTTCTGATGTCTTAACGGATCACATTATATCAATTGATCAAGATAATATTGCTTTATTTTTTCTTTCAATCCTGTTTATATATGTGTCAGTTACTTTTTCAAAATGCATTTAATAATAGGTTAATTTGTTTTATTCTTTATTATTGTATAAAGCTAAAAATTTATTATTGTATAAAGTTAGTTACTCATTAACACGTGTTTATTCTTTAGAAATATTCGTATTAGAATATTAAAGGAAAGTGACTGATGGTTTGTTGACATTCTCTGAAACAGTGATTAACAAGTTCATGTAATACAAAAATTCACTGAAACATTTTAAATTCAGTGAAGCACATAAAAAACAATGTTTACAATTGATTTGGTTAGGATTTCTTTGAAATCTTTTTCGAAAACAAATATTTTATTTTGTATTGAATAATAAATATCTTAAATTATTATTTGTTATAAAAGTTCCCCCCCCCCCCTTCAATTGCATTAAACTGAGATTACCACTGCTTACTTTACTAATGTCTTCATAATGTCAGTTTCTTTAAATAAAAAAAAATAATGAGTATGATATATCTTATTATTATTTGGACACGCTTTGAAGAATTTTAAGCTTTGCATGGTTCATAGCATTTGTAGTTCATTTCCCCCCCCCCCCCCATATTCTCTGGTTGCTATAAAAACAAAAACTGTTAGTAAAATGAAACGCTTCTGCTTTCTTTCAATTTTTTTTTTTATTTTCTGGTTCTACAAATGAATTGGTAGTTCTGCTTTGAAAGTAGCAACCAGGTAAGTTGCAGAAAAGACATAAAAATGTTAATATCCTTGAAACAAAATATTGTTCAGTGTAATGTTCTTATAAGATGATTTTAAGTTTATATAGTGTTTTGTTAATCCTGCTTTGTCTATATATGAATCGCATGACCACTCCCACCTTACTTTTGTTTTGCACATAAAATTCATATTTTTAAATTTTGCTTTGTACATTTATGCAAGCTTCATCACCCAACTGCATATTTCCTTTGTGTTGTGGAAATTTATTTGGATATTGAAGTGTGAAAACCTTCATTACTTGCTTTTTGAATGTAAAATCACAGTGTGAAAGATTTGTTTATTTATGTGACATGATATCAAAATGTACTGTTTTGATGATGCTAATTTGTTTGTTTCTGTTTTGCAGAAAATTTTAACATTTATCAATATGAAATTTTATGAAAAATTAAGTGCATAATTGTTTCTTCATGTGAACTGTAGGTTTGTATCTTTTCTTTTACTTTAAATGAGTTATAATACATCTAATTGCATCTATTTAGCTAGTAAGGAATTTTGGGATTAGTAGGTCTAATGAATAACAAAATGAGTTTAAGTTTACATTTGGAGCTTATATTGTTTATTAAAGTGATAATTCTTATTTTTTATTATAAAACAGGTTATTACCCCCCCCCCCCCCAATTTACATTCCTCGCCTTTAAAAGTATACATTTCCTTCCAATGTATTTAATCCATTAAATGCTTGACAGTATTATATTGAATTTAATATTTTTATGGTGAAAATAATCATTTCTAAAGTTTCCCTCCTTTATATTTAATTCATGAGTTGTGTATTGCACTTGACTGAAAATATTGAAAAAAAAAAAAATTCTTATGTATAGACTTCTGTTTGACATTTTTAAAAAATTAATAATAATAAATGTTATAAGGAAAATAAAAAAAAAATGTATTTGGTAAAAGAAAATCTTAAATGCATATGAAGAAAAGAGAAAAAAAAAAAAAAGTTCCGATGAGTAACTGAAATTAAAATTCTTCTGTTTAAAATTCCTTTTCTAAAATTAAAAAAAAATGTAACAATCAGTTCCGATAGATAAAAAGTTTGTTGTCATTTTTCTCTTCGGGAGGGGAAGTAAATGTACAATGTTGCCATTCATGAAATGAGTTGTTATTATTGGAAACTGAATAGACACCGTAGCGGTCATGGTGAGTAAGTCATCCTACACCACTGATTGGTTCGATGGGATCCGAACATGTGATCGCAATCTTAATTATTTCTTTGCTAGGCGGTTGAATCCTGATTAACTGTTAACCGAACTGATTTCAACGGCTCTTCATTTGAATTTCATTTGTCCGTTGGTTGTCGGCGTGTGTGCTCTTCCATTGTTTGTGCTTTTCTAGAAATCTTTTTTAATTTCTAATTAATTTTTTTTTTCTTTTGTAGATGGATGTTTTGCATATTTACTGAGCGGATTTCCTCTTCAAGAATGAGTTTTATGGATTGCGTGTGTTTCAAGATTAAAAGAGAAACTGCCGAAAAGAATGTCTTTGTGTGCGAGAGAGGTTTGAAGAAGATTTTAATTTTGTTTTCATCTGTGATGAATTCTAATTCAGAAGTGTTTGTGTATGATGATTTTTAACAACTAGTCGAAGCTGAGTGAATTTCCCGGATGATATGTGTGAAAGTCATCCTGAGAAATATTTCTATCTGTGCTAGAAAAGTTTGAAGTTCATTCATTGACCTTCAACTTCCATATGTTGCGACTTCTTTTTTAGCACATTTTGTGATTAATTTTAACAAGAATGGAATGCTTTCACTGGTTTATCCTTCATGAGAATTGAAATTTTGACAGTGAAATTAATTTTGCTTTAAGAAGGAACATTTTTAAAAATTGCAAGGTAAGTGTTTATTTTTTTATATGTATGTTTGTTATCTATGTTATAACTTCTGTAATATGAATTTTGAACGTAGTGATGATACATCTTAAAAACATTGGCATTTTTATTCAATATTGAAATTTATGCATCCTTTATTTTCTTAATACAAGAAAAATTTAATTATATAACCCTTCCATAATATGAATTGGAAATAAATTTCTTCTTGTAATAACTGGATGCATATTTGATTTAGTAATGAATTCACTTATACATTTCATTTTATTAATACTTAGCTTTTTTTTTTTCATTAATTGCTATTTCACTTTTGTTTCTCACGTATGATGAAGTACTTTGCTTTTGTAGTATAATTGTTCATATATACAAGAAATCATTTTCCTTTACTATTGACTTGGTGTATATTAATATTACAATTTAGATTTAGTTTTATTTATATTGATTTTTCACTTCTTATTCTAGTACAGTTTAGTACTTTTGCTTTAGTATTACTTAATAACATATACAACCCTTTTATGTAATGAATAAGAAATCAATTTCCTTTATAAATGGCTTGGTGCATGGTTAATTTTATTCAGTTATTTAATATTATTGACTGCTCAATTCATAATAAAATGCTTTGCTATAGTATAATTTCTATGTAGTAACATCTTTTTTATAATATGATGTAATTTTACTACAGTGTTGAAGTGATAACAATCAGTTTGAGTAATTGTTAAAGTTTATACTGTTTATTATTTAATTTTGCAACAATATTTTTATTATGTGCAGTGAATTAGTTTATTTATTAATAGTTTCATGATAATTTAACTTATTTGATTTTAGTGTAACCTAAATATATACAAAGAATTTTATTATAATCAATAATATTAAGTGAAATAGTACAGATTAATCGTGAAATTAAAATACGCATTAACTTAATTGACAAAGCAAGAAATGAGAATTTAAGAAGAATGAAGACAAAGAAGCATGATGTGTCTTGACAAGAAGAGAATGCTGTGCCATGTTATCCTGTGCATCAAGCAACTTGGATGGGAAAGGCGAACTCCCCTACATTCCAGTATTCCACTTTTCAATCCTGTGTTCATTCGGCATGGCACTTGGTACGTAACCGGAGGGTTGCTTTTCACCTGCACGATGCTTTGCTGTGTTATCCTGTGCACCCGTAGATCTTTGAAGAAAGTTGTGGGTTTTGTTTCATTCCTGTGTACCGCCTGTCTTGGATGAAAATGTCGTCCCTGCACTTTGAAAATATTAGGAGATTTGTGTGGGTGAATAAAATGCTCGATTTCTGGCATTTGCTTATTTTGCTCTATTTATTTGTAAACAAACATTTTGCTTTTTTTATTTATTTCATTTATCTCCTATGAGCAAAAATTAAATCTTTATATTCAATTTTAAGCTTACTTTTGCATAAATTAAGTTTTGTTTCTTTATTTTGTAATTAAGCGTCTTAGAAGTAATTTTAACTCATTTGTTTTAATTACTTCTCATTGGATTATCACCTGTTTATTTATGGTATCTTTTCTGTGGCCTGATTCCAAATGGGAAGCACCTATAGGCTTGTTTGTTATCTTAAAGGAACAAATCGTTGAGTGTTTTCTCTTTGGATAAGGCCACAAAGGTATTTCTTAGTTACATGGTTTGAAAAAAATATATATATAGTATTGTAAGTTATGCATATATTCATTATTAAACTGTTAGTTATTGAAATAATTAATTTAATTTTTATTATTAGTGTATAGTTAATATTTTTTTTACTAGCAATGTATGCTGTTGTCTCGATATCTCTTCTTCGCTGTACTGTGTTTAAGTAATTCAGGTTATTTATATTATAAGAGTTGTTATTAGTATTGGAAAATGATTTATTTATTTATTGATTGAAATTATACTGACATTTCTTTTTAAAGTTGAAGATTTAAAATCTAACAATAAGACTGAATTCAGTTTCACAGTGTGCACCCACCCACCCCCCTCCCCCCCCTCTTTAAGAATGCCAACTTTTAATTTAAGCCTATTTATTGTAAATTAGTGAAAACAAAAATCAATTCATTGTTGTTGTTTTTTCTCCCTTCATTTAATTGTGTTTTTCCTAATTTCAAGTCTATTTAGTAGAAATTTGTTTCTGTTTTTAATTTGAATAGTATTGGATTGCTCGAATCCTGTCGAGCAGTGTCCAAGTACATATTCTTTCCATTTTTTCTTTTTATTGCACATCTTTCATGTGTAGCTGATATATTTGCTTACTAAATTTATTTCTATATAATTTGAATTAGTATATTCATTATTGTTTTTCCTATGTAAATAAATGTTGCTTCATCAGTACTGTTTTGTTTGTTTGTTTACATTTTGACACACTAACACATAACATTGTTTATATGCATTGAGCTTTGATACATAACATATATTTCATATTAATTAAGTTAATTGTTGAAAAGTAGAAGTGTTTTTAGCAAATTTAATATAAATCTTAATGTTTATTTGAAATTATTTCTTAATGTTTATGTTTTCACATATTCACTGTACCATGTCTTGATGTGTTGTTATGCATATTTCTTAAATTCCTAATGCATTTTTACATTCATATTATTTTACATATGACAGTGAACAGAAGTTTCCTTTAGAAATTAAAAAATTATCAATGAACTTATCTTCCAAGTTTCTGTGGTCTTGTTTTGGTTATGCATGTTGTCGGTTTTTACACCCAAGTGTTTAGAAAATGTGAGTTTTTCTGAATGTCTACTTTTTAAATGGTAAATAAGTTCCCAATAGTTTGCAGAATTCAATTTCATAATTGCTATCCTGTGAGAGATTTCACTGAAAAATAGTATATTGGTTAGTTTAGTTGAGTTATAAATTTTAGTCATGTATGGACATGCGGGTTGATTGTTGGCATACTGTATTACTTTCATACTATATTTATGCATTCTGTTAAGAATACTGTTTGAAATTTACACAGTTTCAGATATTTGATTCAATTTTATAAAGAAATATTAGCAGAAATGGTGTTGTGTGTGGTTTTTGTACTCTGCCGGTATTGCTCGTCACTTAAGTTTTTACATTGTTTTTAAATTTTTAATGCTTGGGAATTTTTTGGAAATAATTTGCACTGTTCAATTTAATGTGTTTGATTTTGTAAGAGGTTTCATTTTGGCAAAGCAGATTATTTGGTTCACTGCACTTAATGGTTTTTGGTGGAGGCAAATCTTGAATAGCTGTTGTTGTGTTGTGATTATTTTGAATTGCATGCTGGTGATTAACTTATTGAAGATTATGTGACATTGAAGTTGATGATTTCTACGTATGAGAAGAAGTTAAATGTTTTTGTTGATTATTATTTCATTTCTGGTAGTCTTTGTTTATATAGATTTTCCATATTTGGATTACTTGGGATATTCAATTTAATTGTTTATAATGTGATTACATCATCCTAGCAAGTGTAGTTGAAGGTGAAAGAGTGTTATTATCTCATCAACAACTTTACTTTGTAAAGATGAAGTCTGAATATTGAATGGGCATTTAGGATTTCCCCCCCCCCCCTTCTGATGGCAGTTATCAATGAGTGAAGGCATGTCAACTGAACTTCATATCCTATTTTTTATGAATGAAATGAAGAAATTTTGAAAAGATATCTACTTTGTTATGCTCTAACATGGAAGAAGAATGTATAGTTATATGAAGCAGTTTTATAGCAGAAAGAAGATGAAGTTTTTGTACAGTGTAAATGACAACAAAAAATCAACCTTTACTTTCAACTGAAGATAAGAGAAGACAAACTGGAACATAGATGTCACTCTTCTGAAATGATGTGTTGATCATTTTCTTCATACAAAGAGATGCTGGAAGACAACATACATGAAAGCTGTTTCAATTTTCATTCAAAGAATTTTAGTGGAAAAGACTTGTTTTGATGAAAATCCATAGGAAGCATTTCTACACTGAGTTTTCGGATAGGAGTTGGACTGATTTCACAATGTTAAATAGCATATTGTTTACTGTGTTAGGTGTTAATTCATTATTTCCATGAATAGTTAATTGTTACTATTTAAATACATGCAATTTATGAATTCTTTAGAGACTAAATGGACAGTATAGTTATGAACACTATTAAATCCATTGTTACATCAACAATGATGCCCAGTAACAATTTATGATTCTATTATTCTTAGCTAACTGTAAGCAACAGTGAATATTGTTCTTAATACTTTTCAACACATTGTTACATCAACAATATTAAAGGCAACAATGAAGAACAAATGATATATGTGAATAATAGTATTAAAATCTCTTCATTAACAAGGTGTTTTGATATTTGCTTCATTGAAGAAGTATCATAATGAGGTAAGTGGATTTAAGTTTATGAATACTGTATTTGACACACTTGTAAACAAAAGAGTGTTTTGAAGATTCCACGACAACATTCAATTAACAGTGTCTGCTCCTTTTTTTTTAGGCCAAGTATGAACTGTAATAGTTTTAAAAATAGTACTTTTATGAATATTTGGGTACACTGCATTCAATATTTTTTTTCACATTAAGGATTTTAAATGAATTTGAATATCTAATACAAACTTGCAATGTTTCTTCGTAGAACATTATTCATCCTTGCATATTCACATACCATTTTTACCAAATTAAATTGATAGCAATTAAAATATATATTAATTACACTTCTTTTCTATATAAGAAATCTGAATTTATTAGTAATTTTTTAGATTACATAACTTTTTTTATGTTTGAACTATGCTTTAGAATAGGATTTCTTCTGTCTCGTTGTACTGAAATGCAGTGTTATTGAATTTTAGACAAAATTTCATAAATATTTTCATAAAAAGTGTTTTTATTTGAAACACACATGCTTTGAAGGAGGATAATAATGATGTTAATGGTTAGAAAAGTTATCATTTTCACATTTGTGAGTAGAGAATTGTTACGAGGATTCCTCGGTGACATTCAAGTTGCAGTGTGCACTACTTATATTTTTAAAAAAATGTAGATATAGTACATCAGAAAATGAATTTTCATTGATAATAAGAGTTTTACTACATTCCAAATTTTATTAACATTATGGATAAGGTAATTTAGTTATTTTCATACAAACATGTCATGTTTCAACACAGAATATTCTTCATCGTTACATATACAAAGATCATTTTCCCCAAATTTAAGAACTACCAATGAAAAAAATGCATTACATATAATTTATGACTTTTTAAAGATTGTTAATTTAATAGTAATTTGAAGTTAATGTATCTTTTTATGTTTAATGCTTTAAAATAATAATGCTAATAGTGTACATGCATTATGTTTACAAATTTAATTGGCTTTGTTGTACTCAACACTGCATTTATTGTATATCAGACAAAATGTGACAAATTTTTACACAAAAATTGTTTAAATTTGAACCAAATGTAGCATTGAAATTGTTATTATAATGTTTGTGTACATGTCAGGGATAATATAAGTCTGTTTGATATCAATGGTTTGTTCCTGAAATGGTGAAGGAAGGATATACCATTCAATATATAATTATGTAACTGTATTTATACATTTATTTTTATAATATAAAAACTTGTATGTGTTCTTTTCTGAATAACAAGTACATTTGACATTATTTAATTGTTATTTACAAGAATAAACCTTACAAGTAACTGTGACAGTTTAATGCGTAAGCTTGTTTCGACAAACAGTATTTACTGAATTATTGAAAATCATAACCTAGCACATTATAAACATTTCACACATCATTAGCATAAAGAAATGACAATTACTATGTTTGTTAATGTTTTTCATTAATTAAAGAATTATCATTTTACATGCAGCTTTATATGTGGTATGCACTTACATGTTTAGCATTCAGATGGTTGTTACAATGTTTGTGTACACATAAGAGACAATTTATGTCTTTTTGATATCAATGATATGTGACAGAAATGATATTGGAAATATAAACCACTCAGTATAAAAGAATGTAACTGTCTTACACGTTAACATTTTTAATATTGAAACTTGTAAGGTCTGTTTCATGCATAACAAGTACATGTGAGACTTTTTGAGTATTCTTTACATTAATAAACTGACATAGTTTAATGTGGACGTTTGTTTACAGAATTAACTGAAATGTTGAAAATAATTGCTTAGTGTTTGTACTTATCTCATTATAAGAATTTCTCACAATGTTTACATTAAAAGAAAGATAACAATTACAATGTTTAACAGAATAATCATTTTATATGCAACTTCATATATAAGTTATATGCTCTTGTTATGTTTATAGTTAACAGTTTATGAGTATTTTACTGCATTTCACATAACACTGGATGTAAAAATGGGTAAATTTCATATAGATTAAAGAATATGCTAACTTAAACATTTGATGAAACATGAGAAGCAATTAATGTCTTCTTATTGTAAACACTGTATGAAGAAAGAAGAATCTTGCAGACATATTGCAATTGTAAAAAACACTCTTAATAACTTCTTCAATTGAATGTTCAAACTTTATGCCTATATATAACACAATGTAAGTAATTGCTAATGTTCCATTTGATACAGTGTTTGCATGAACAATGAATGAAACATTTCACATGAACCAAAGAATGCATTACAACATTAAGAGTGTACAATTGTTTTGTAAGGTAATTTTACACACAGGTTGGACTTTTATAGAAACATATTTATATAACTTGTTTCAACATGTAATAAGCACTTGCATATTGTAGTTTCAAACTATTTTACATGACATTGAACTTTAGAAACAACTTGTAATATGTAGAAACATTTCTCTTTGAGTAAATAAGAAGCTGAACATAGTAATATAGATACTGGATGAAACATTTGAAGAAATCTATGTATTCATTTATTGTATAATGAAGCTATACATTATTTAGAATTGGAAATAACAGTCTTAATAATGTATGGCTCTATTTAACACAATATAAGTATGACATTACACTTCATATAATGTTTATATGAATAAATACAAATAAATTTTACATTAATATTAGATAGAGGTAACAATTTCAGTGTAAGGTGAAATTACACATATACTTTATAGTAAGCATTCTTCATGTTAGTATTATCTATTTATATAATCTGTTTGAACAAGTAATAAACACCTATGAGTAGAATCCACAAACTGTATGTTTGTATTTAACATGAAATAAGTATGTCAATCACATTTTGAACTTTATTAAACATAAACAACTGTAAATATGAGAAAGTTATTGCATTTCACATTGTATTACAAATAAAGAATGGGAACATTTGGCACAGTTTGAAGATGAAGCTTAGTTAAGATGAAACATTCTTTGAATGTAAATGTTGTTTGAAGAAATGGGAACCCACACATAAATTATAGTTGGACAAAGGACTGTAAATCATTTATGTATTGGATGTACAAGCTTTATGCCTGTATTCAACAGAATATAACATAAAATTAAACATTAACAAGAGAATGCTGTACATGAAAACAACATTAATATTAGAAAAGGGTTACATTTACAGTGAAAGTAAACAATATACATTCATTACATTACAGCCAACTTGTTTGAACAAGTAATATGCATCTATAAATTGTATTTACCTGAAGATGAAGATTTCCTTACATTATAAACAACATTTAATAATTAGAACAACCTGTCATATGATGAAACATTTCACACTGATTAAAGATGAAGCTTACAGACATACTGAGTATAATGATATAGATTCTTGATGAAATATTTGAAGAAATTTATGCATTCTTTGATTGTAAATAGTACATGAAGAATCTGCACACAAAATATAGTTGGTAATAACATTTTTATGCAGAAATGTGTTGAATTGAAAATCATATCTATGCAAAGTAACATTACACATTCATTTAAGACTTGAGCTTTCTTTATACAACTGTTACCTCTTCATATCACTTCCTTCCACAAGTAATAAGCACTAATGTGTTGAATATCCAAATTGTATGTTTGAATTTTACATAATATAATGATTTCACTCAACATGAATTATGAAAACAACTAGCAGTATGATTAAACATTTCACAAGTGATTAACCATGAAGCTAAATTTCAAATAAATGAACAATATAATTGATACTAGATGAAACATGAAGGGAGATGAATGTTTATCACTATACACAAAAAAATGCAGTAAGAAATCATACTCTTATGCATTAATAAGTTGAATATACAAGCCATATACTTGTATTTATCACACTATAAGAATATCTTTACATTTAACACAATTTTTACATCAATGAAAGTTTACAATATCAGGAAATATTTTGCATTAGTGAAAGATTCAGCTCATTAATTAACTGAATGAAAACATTCATTCACAAATAATTGATATTGAATGTTACATGAAGGAATACATTTATATTAAAGCTTGCACTCAATTATATGTTCAATTTAACATATTAAAAGATAGTATTTGTGCTTAGCTCAGTATTTAAAGTAGAAATTGTTTGAATTTGAAAGACATTTCATCTTTTATACTCCTTAAAGAATTTAGAAGATACACTACACATTGTATGAAGGAAACTAAACAACTTGTGCATTCATTAACACAATTTGACCTACTTTGAAGTTCGTATGAAGTATACAAGAACATTTACAGCTTTTACTTCACTAATTTGACATTCTTTACACCAAATTGAGTTCTAAATAAGAATTACTTGAAAAAACAAGTGAATTCTTTCTGCGAATGCATATAAATATGAACTTTGCAAGTCATTTAACTTAATTTACTAGAATTAAAGGGCTTGACCTACTTTTAGGTTTGAATCAAGTATTTAACAACATGCGAAGCTTTTATTTCATTATTTTTATAATATTTACACCAAATTGAGTTCTAAATAAGAATACATTCTGCAAATACAGGTATTTAACTTAATTTCAGCGTATTTAAAGCTCTATAAATTTGTATTTGAGTGAATTAACATGTTACTTGACATTTTAAATTCAGAAACAATTTCATAAATATCAACATTTTAATAAAAATTCACAAAAAGTAATTAAAGAAAAGTCAAAATGTAAACATTTTAAGGAAAAACAGAGATGCGCGATTTTCGGCAAAGTCCTAATAGGAGCACGCGATAAGGTGAAATTTTCTACTAAGTCCGACGATGTGAGAAGTCGCGTTTTTCAGCAAAGTCCAAATCAGAACGCGCGATAAGGTGACAGTCGCTTCGCGAGTTTTCCGTCAAAGTCCGACGATGTTAGATTTTCTGCAAAGTCCGAT
This sequence comes from Argiope bruennichi, assembly GCF_947563725.1. Lineage (NCBI taxonomy): Eukaryota > Metazoa > Arthropoda > Arachnida > Araneae > Araneidae > Argiope > Argiope bruennichi. Next base: position 127,616,425 of record NC_079160.1, read on the forward strand.
ACCGGAGCACGAGAAAGTGAGAAGTCGCTACCCGAGATTTCCTTCTAAATGCAAATAGGGGAGAAGTCGCGATTTTCTTCAAAATCCAATCACCGAGAAGAGCGCTAAATACTACGTCGCACTAGTTTGGCGAAACGGGTTGCCAGTGCACAATTTTTATTATTTTCGCCCGCGGCGGCTTCTTCCGGTCGCCTGGTGGCTGGGCGAAGCGCGCGCCACTCGCGATCACGAGCGGAACGTCGGGGATCGTCCGTAGCCCTATATGAGTAGCAGGTGACTGCTGGAAACAGTGGTCGATCGCGAGACAGAATGCGTTTTAAAAACGCGTCGTAATCTCGCGAACCTGTCTTAGGTCTCGGCAACGGGATTGGGTTGTTAGTACCGGTTGGCTACCTCCGGGAAAGCGGTCCTCTAACGTTGACTGTGGGTCTGTCGTGCCCGATCGGATCGGTTCTCGGTTCTTTATGGGTCGGTCGGACGCTGCCTCCGGGATCGAGGGTGTTATTCTTCTGCTACTAAGGCTGCGATCGGCGGGGAGGTATTCTCCGTCTTTCCGGCCGCTTCCAAACTATCTCAGCCTCTCTGCGAGCGGCTCGGCCCCCGTGCCGTTGACGCGACGAGCAGAACCGTACTTAAAGGAATTGATTGGTTTTCTGCATCTGTGTCCAGCGCACATATCTTCTCGATGCCTCCGCACTCGCCCCGCGGCGTTGAAGCCGTCGGGGAAGTCGTGAGACTATAGAACCTCTGTAGATTGCACGGGGAATACCTACACAAAGAGCGAGATTGACTGAGGGATCCTCCGTAGTCGAGGCGTCCCCCGCGACTGAAATAGTCGCGACTCGTGAAATGTAAGGATTCGGAGTGCATTTTCCGAACGTTCTGATGAACGATGGAAGTTACCTGGTTGATCCTGCCAGTAGTCATATGCTTGTCTCAAAGATTAAGCCATGCATGTCTAAGTACATGCCGTATTAAGGCGAAACCGCGAATGGCTCATTAAATCAGTTATGGTTCCTTGGATCGTACCTTACTACTTGGATAACTGTGGCAATTCTAGAGCTAATACATGCAGCAGAGCTCCGACCTTCGGGAACGAGCGCTTTTATTAGACCAAAACCAATCGGGCCTCGTGTCCGTCTCTTGTGGTGACTCTGTATAACTTTGGGCTGATCGCACGGGCTCGTCCCGGCGACGTATCTTTCAAGTGTCTGCCTTATCAACTGTCGATGGTAGGTTACGCGCCTACCATGGTCGTAACGGGTGACGGGGAATCAGGGTTCGATTCCGGAGAGGGAGCCTGAGAAACGGCTACCACATCCAAGGAAGGCAGCAGGCGCGCAAATTACCCACTCCCAGCACGGGGAGGTAGTGACGAAAAATAACAATACGGGACTCTTTTGAGACCCCGTAATTGGAATGAGTACACTCTAAATCCTTTAACGAGGATCCATTGGAGAGCAAGTCTGGTGCCAGCAGTCGCGGTAATTCCAGCTCCAATAGCGTATATTAAAGTTGTTGCGGTTAAAAAGCTCGTAGTTGGATCTCAGCTCCGGCCGGACGGTCCGCCTACCGGTGGTTACTGTTCGCTGCCGAGCGTTCAGGGGGCTTCTGTCTATGATCTTCACCGGTTGTGGGCGGAGACCCTCACGTTTACTTTGAAAAAATTAGAGTGCTCAAAGCAGGCGCGACGCCTGAATAATTGTGCATGGAATAATGGAATAGGACCTCGGTTCTATTTTGTTGGTTTTCGGAACACGAGGTAATGATTAAGAGGGACAGACGGGGGCATTCGTATTGCGACGCTAGAGGTGAAATTCTTGGACCGTCGCAAGACGAACTACTGCGAAAGCATTTGCCAAGAATGTTTCCATTAATCAAGAACGAAAGTTAGAGGTTCGAAGGCGATCAGATACCGCCCTAGTTCTAACCATAAACGATGCCAGCCAGCGATCCGGCTGTGTTCCTCAAATGACACGCCGGGCAGCTTCCGGGAAACCAAAGCTTTTGGGTTCCGGGGGAAGTATGGTTGCAAAGCTGAAACTTAAAGGAATTGACGGAAGGGCACCACCAGAAATGGAGCCTGCGGCTTAATTTGACTCAACACGGGAAAACTTACCCGGCCCGGACACAGGAAGGATTGACAGATTAAGAGCTCTTTCTTGATTCTGTGGGTGGTGGTGCATGGCCGTTCTTAGTTGGTGGGGCGACTTGTCTGGTTAATTCCGATAACGAACGAGACTCTAGCCTACTAAATAGACGTTCCCATCCTCTTGTAGTGGGACGTTCTTCTTAGAGGGACAAGCGGCGTTTAGCCGCACGAGACAGAGCAATAACAGGTCTGGGATGCCCTTAGATGTCCGGGGCCGCACGCGCGCTACAGGAATCAGCGTGTGCTTTCCCTGTCCGAAAGGACTGGGTAACCCGTTGAACCTCCTTCGTGCTGGGGATTGGAAAGTGCCATCCCACGGGACGTCAGCCTACCCGAGTTGGGTGTAAGGCGAGAAACGACGTCCCGGGGCGAGAATCAGCCCCAGCAGCCGGAAGGCCCGCCAGATCAGCCCAGCATCCGGACAGATTTATTAAAATTCTAAAAAAAGTTTACAGGCATTGCCCAAAACAGGGGCAGTAATTAAAAGACATGAACTGATTAAAAAGACAGGATGCTTATTAAAATTAACATTCTCAACCCTCAGTAGGGGAGTTGGAAAGCAGCATAGTGAGAACATGTATAAAAATACTTAAAAATATAATTTAAAATTTTTAAAAGGAAAAGAACAGTATAAAAGCATGCTGCCAAGCGCTTACTTCCGTGCGGGCCAGGATGGAGGAGGAGTGCTCGCCGCGTAGAACGCGACTAACTGCGAAACCTAGATTTAATTTTTTAGTGATAATAGTTTTTTATTTATGTACATATATTATTGTGCCCTTGTCCTTAGAAGAAGAAGATAGCGATTGATGAAGAGCAGCGGAACACAGGTTGTATTTTTATTTATTTTTCTTAACGGAATAAATATATTAATTAGTGGTTAAGGCCCCCTAATTTCATCTCATTGCTCACCTCACCCATCATCAAACTCCCTAGTTTATAGGTTTGATTTTTATTTTTAAATTTAATGAATTTTCCTATTTTACAGGGTAGGCAAGGCGAGCAGCACAGGGGGCCCCCGAAGTAGACTGGTGTTTGGTAAGCGGGGTTTTTTTGTCTTTTTTTAAAAATACTAAGTTTATTTATATTATTAATCCAACCCCCGGTCGACCAGTTGGGGTCGATCGGGAAAAAATTTTTTTTAAAAAAATCTTTCAGTCCCGTGTTCCACTTAAAATAATTTTAAAGTCCGTGAGTGTGTCAGTTAGAAATGAATGTCCGCACATCACTCCACCAAGGGCCGCCACTAGGTAAATTATAAAAGCTAATATAAAGTTAAGTTCACTTAAACAAAGCATAATAAGGTAAAACCATCACACATACAATTAAAACACTAAAACAGGACGAACACACAACAAGAACACAACGTCAAAGTCGGGTAAAAGTCACATTGGTTATACAGAATGTCAAGATCAGGTAAAAGTCGAAATCGGTAAAAACAGCGTCACAGTCGGGTAAAAGTCACAATAGTATAAGACAAATAATGTAGTCAGATTTAGGTAAAAATTGATGTTGAAAACCTAAAGTAAATGGCGGGTGCAAAAAATGTATAAATACAGATTTTACATTAAGTCACATTCGGGTAAAAGATGCATAAAATATATATATATAAGTTCATCATGATAAAATGTGTAATAATTTAAAAAGGGATTTTATACAAAATAGTGAGACATAGTTGGCATCAGAGGAGTAAAAATAGATTCTGTCAGGGTATAAAATCTATGAAAACGTCTTGGGTTAAAATAATTGCTAAAAGTTTCAAATGGTTTAAAATATGTTTGTTTAAAGATTGTTTTAAAATAGTTGGTTTAAAATGTTGAACCCAAGCAACTTGGGAGGGAAGATGGAGAGGAGCAGGGGAGGATTGAACGAGCGAAGCGGGCAAGTGGGGAGAACTATTTAATAGTATGGTATTGTGATGTTGATTATGGATAACCTCATTTATATGGCAATGGAGAGCGGTGTGTAAAAGGTAAAAAGATGCGTCCAGATATATAAAAAGTTAAATAACAATTCAATAAGTTAAAAACAATAATTAAGAGTCCGATGAATAAAATAAGTAAAAATAAAAAGGTAAAATTCTTATATAAAAGTGTCAAGAATTCCGTAAAATCTATTAAATTTGTAAGTTAAAAGTTTAAAAAGATTAAAAACATAAGTGGTGGTGTTAAGAGTGAACGGGACTATCGTCAAAGTATTTAAAATGTTGATTAAAAAGAAAGAGTTTATAATAATTAAAATAATCAGATGTACGCTTAATTAATAATTAGATGGTCCAAAGTAAAAAAAGGTCGGGGTTCAAAACGGATGAAAATGAGTTTTTATTCATTTATACGTTAAAATTAGTAATCCAGGACCACTTGCAATTTAATATGAAATAAAAAATGTTTAAAAGGTTGAAGAATAAAAATGTGTTTAAAAACATTAAAAAAAGACATCATAAAATAACAATCAGTCCCGTTCTGGTGTCCCATATTGGGCCAGCTCCTCACAGATTCTGGCACTAACCCTGAAAGCCTCGGCTATTTTGGCGACAGCGGTCTTATTCCTTAGTAGGTTGTTGAACCAGGCTCTTTTGTGGGGAGACGCAGGTCGGACAAGGTGGAAGTTTCTTGTCAGATTACAGTTAAAAACATAGTGGTCCGCGTCTCCCAGTTCTTGGCAAGTGCATAGTGGAGAGCCCAGTTTTTTAAAGCGGTGAAGATATGCTGGGAATGGACCGTGCCCACTAAGAAAATATATTAGTATTCTATTATTAATTAGGAACCGTCCGTCCACCTTATCCAGGTATTCCCTGGCCCTAATTCCGGAGGGAGAGTCATAGCTGGCCCAGTATCGACTCCACTCCTCCGTGATAAATAATTTAATTTTTCTTTTTAAGAAGGAGTAGGGCGCTGGGATAGGGTACGGTTCCCCCGACTCCGTGGCTTCTTTGGCAAATTGGTCGGCCACTTCATTTCCGAAGATACCAACGTGGGCTTTCACCCACTTGAGGCCGACCAAGTTATTCATTAATAGCAATTTCTTTTTGATTTCGTTGACAAATTCAGATCTGGCGTAGTGACTCCCTAAGGCGGCTATAGAGGAAAGGCTGTCGGTGTAAATGTTAGCGGTGGTGTTTTCACCGGCAGCCCAGCTAGCCGCGAAACCAATTGCGGCCAGCTCTGCTTGGAATACCGAGTTAAAATAGTTTAGTTTAAAAGTAAAGTTTAAAATATTTTCATTATTTTTAAAAATACATACCGCGAATCCGGTAGAGTTATCCAATTTGGACCCGTCGGTGTAAATTTCATAGGCCGCCTCGGGAATGGTCTCTTTAAGAGTAACCACCCTCCGAGCGGCCGGAATATTCTTGATTAAAATATTTCTGTCTAAAGTAATGTCCTCTATAAAATAATTAAAATGAGGAGAGCCACGTACCCAGATCTGATATCGGATGTATTCGGAGCGAGCCACGACGTGCAGGGGGGGAATACCTGTGACTACGTTTAGGAGGTTGGTGGACGTGGTCCTATAGGCCCGGGTGAAACGTATGAGAAAGATCCGCTGTATAGTATGGAGCCTAGATATTTGGGCTTTTGTTAAGGCCCCGCCCCATATACTAGAACCGTAGAGCAGGGCCTTTTCAATAACGGTGTTATACCAAAATTTTACAATTTTATTGTCTAGGCTCCAATTGGATTGAATCACCCTATTGAAGTTGGATGTCAAGTTAAGGGCCTTTTCAGTTAGTGTCAAAATGTGGGCGGTCCAAGTAAGTTTATTATCTATGGTTATTCCCAGGATCTTCAGACTGTCGCCAATTTTAATTGGGTTGCCGTCGATGCGATAGGTAGGCTTGCGGTTCAGGGTAGTGGAGTTCCTTTTGGAAAATTTTCGGGAGGACAGGCTTCTAAAAACGATGGCCTGGCATTTTTCAGTTGAAAGTCTTAATTTTATGGATGTTAATTTTTGGTGGACGGTGGCTAAGGTAGTGTTAACATTGTCTGAAAGGACATGAGAAGTGCGGCCACCGACCACCAGTGCCAGGTCATCAGCAAAAGCCTGAATGTAAACTCCCGAGATATTCAAATTTAGTAAATTGTTGATATAGATATTCCAGATAGTGGGGGCTATTACGGATCCCTGTGGACACCCTCTATAACACCACCTAGTCACCGTTAAAATTTCATTGGTGAAGGAGATTTTCCTCTCTGTCAAGTAAAAATAAATGAAGTTAATGTAAAATTTTGGGATCCGGATTGTCCCCAGTATATCGAATAGTACCGACCAGTTCATATTGTCGAACGCTGATTTTATGTCCAGGGAGATGAGGGCCAGATGTTCTCCCTGAACACGAGATTTTATATTATCAATTAATTTATCGATGGCCAGATCGCAACTGCGGCCCTCTCTAAATCCAAACTGATTATCATGAAGTATTTTGTTACGATCCAGCCACCGATTGAGTTTTATTGAGAATAATCTTTCCAAGATTTTGCCCAGCGTTGACAAAAGGCAAACCGGCCGGTAAGAAGAGCATAAGGCAGGGTCCTTACCATTTTTAAGTAAAAAGAAGACCCTGCCGTTCCTGAGGCACTCCGGAAAGTAATTGTGATAAAAACAAAGATTAAAAATATCTAATATAAAATCTTTATCAATGTTAAAAACCGCTCTCCACATGCGGTAGTCAATTTTGTCTAGTCCCGGGGCTTTGCCGCCTTTGAGGCTCCCGAAAACAAGTTCTAAATCTAATATATCGAGAGCCTCCGAGTGATCAGGGGTGTAATTAAATAAAATTTTATCTTCGTTGGTTTTGCCTGGGAAGAAGTGATCCATAATGCTATTGATCTTATCTTTGAATTGAGCATTAGGATCACCGTTCGGGTTAACTGAGATGTTATGGTTAGAAGATGCCTTGTCAAATACTAGGTTAAACAGAAACCCGAACTTTTCATTGTAATTGATGCATAGTCTTTCCCAGGCATCCCTCTTGGTTTTAAGGAGTAATTTCTTGTAGGCGGCCCTTTCTTTTCGATAGTTATTGCCCGAGACTAGAATGAGGTCCTCCGGGGATTTGTTTTTAATGTGAGACTTATAAATTTTGGCTAGCTTATTGACTTTGTTTCGGCACACTCTGAGTTCTTCATTCCAGAAGCTGAATTTCCTGGCCATTTTAGTTGGTTTCTTTTTGAGCGTTTTAAAACCAGAGGTGTGTATAAAATTAATAAAATCATTAAAAAAGAGGTTCAAATCTGTAATGGATTTGACCTCTTTAAGTTTTAATTTAAAATCTTTAAAATGTTTTTTAACGTGATTTATGAATTTGTTTAGGCCGTATTTGGTTTTCAAGTGGAAATCAGCATCTGGAACAGTTTGAATATCAAGTTTGAAATAAATATATTTATGATCGCTATGGGATTCCGTGTCCAAGACACCCCAATTTTTAACGTAATGGGCGATCGAGCTAGAGATTAATGTCAAATCGGGGAAACCAACGTGAATAGAAGATTGGAAAGTCGGACCGTATTCTTTGATGTTACAGATATTAAGATTATTAGAGGCTATGAACTCGGTAAGTTTTCTGCCCCTATAATTATCCGAGTCATAGCCCCAGCGTTTGGCTTTACAATTAAAATCTCCAACGACAAGATTAAAAGTATTTAAAAAGTTAAAATCCTCTAGTTCTTTCAGTGTTTCATCTATGCTATAGTGGGGCGGGAAGTAGCAATTTAAGATATTTAATATGAAGTCATTGAGATATAGTTCAACACAGACCGAATTGGCTGTGCTGAACTTAAAATACACATTTAAATTTTTATTAAAAATATAAGTAATGGCTTTTTTGTCGTTGGAGATGAAGGTCCGACAACCGAAAAACGCCCTAGGTGGTTCCCCTTTTATCAGATGGGGGTCTTGGACCGCGATAAAGTCTAGATTTAAATCCCTAGCGATCTGATATACTGCAGAGTGTGCTGCCTCACAATGATTTAGATTAATGTGGATCCCACGGAGAGTTTTAATATCCATAATCGGTTCTGTTTTTTATGGTCTCCTTTTGTCTTACATATGATTTGCAGCGTCGATCCAGGCTGCTGTGATTGGTGCCGTAATTGGTGTTGAATCGCTCGTTCGAGTGTGCGCAGTTAATACAACAGGTCTTTTTGCACTTGTGAGCTCTCCCCTGAGTATTGTATTCCCCACACCGATCACAGGTTGGGGGCTCCTCTCTTCTGTTACAATTTTTGGTTGTGTGTCCGAATCCCAGGCAATGTTTGCATTGCCTGACACTGAAGAATTCGGACACACGCAATCGAGTCCACTCATAGTATAGTCCCCCCTTGTCTTTAATTTCCCTAAAAATTTTTGGGGGGACAGAGAGGACCCAGTGTTTGGATGTTTCATTTTTGCTATTAATTGAGAAATCGATTTTAAAAAGGGGTTGGGAGGAGGGATCGGCCAAAAAGAGATTTTTCTCTAATAATCCAGTCCTCAGGTCTTCTTCAGCGACAGTGGCTGGAAGATTATATAGAATGACCTGAGGACGTTTTCGGGATGGAATAATAAAATTAAATATTTCTTCTAGGTTGGAGTCCCCCGAAAGTTTCTCTTTGATATGTAGGGACTCCTCTGTGTTGGCCGAAGTAATCTTTAACCCCCCACCAAAAATGGGATTCACCCCTCTAACCCTTATTGATGGGTCCTCTCTTTTGAGAAAGTCCAGGATCATTTCCCTATTTACTTCCGTATTATTCCGGTCCGGCATTTTTGGTTTAATGAGGAGGACACTTTCTGTGTGTTTATTGGGGACCGGGGGAGGTTGAACAGGACCTGCCGCGACTTTTGCATATGATCTAGCTTCGCCCAGTCGCCCTTTGATCTCCTGTAGGGCTAGATCCCATTCCTCCTGTCTTTTTGTTAGTTGGGTCCCCAATTCATTAAGCAATTTTTTTGTTTCTTTAATGTCCTCCTGCGATGTTTCTTTCAAATTTTTAATTTGTCCCATTAGTCGATAATTTTCCCCTTGTAAAAGATATATCTTCGCCTTCATACTGTTGGGATCTAGATTATTGGTTAGATCTCTGAGGTCGAAGATCTGGCCCTGAAGAACGTTATAACTCATGGCCATGCCTTCTAAGGACTCTATAAAAAATTTAATGTAGTCAGTTACGATTTGGTTACTGACCCTGATCCCAAATTGTCTCTTCTTAATAATGAGATCGGTAGAGAAGAGTTCATAATCTTTTAGTTTATTTATTAGAATCTCATCCAGGCCGGGGGGAAGCCCTAAACTCGGGATTTTATCAATAAGGGCCTCCAAGACGTTAGGTAGTTTCCTGTCGGTTTTGCCGGCCTGGGTAGTAAGGTGGTCAGGGTCAGGTATTTCTTTATTTTCTATTAAGATTGGTTTATTTTTAGGCCCCTGATGTTGGGAGCCTATGGCATGGTTGCCCCGAGCCCTAGCCCTAGTCCTGGGCTTTTTGGTGAAATTGGACTCGGGGGATTTAGGAGAGGTCAAGTCATTAATATTGTTCTGGGAGGTGTTTGGGCTGTTTGGGCCAGAACTCGAAGATCCCAGAGAGAAGTCGGCCAAGGGGATATCGAAACTTGAATTTTTAGGGGAAGCCGGACCGGTGTCGGGGATATCAAGTATGATATCTCCCGAGGATGACATGATTTAAATAAAAGTATTCAGCTAAAAGTGGATGTTAAAAAAAAGGATAAAATATTTTAAAATTTGCCAACCAGTCTCGTGAGTCAAAATTTAAATAAGAGCAATAAAACATCAACAGAGTTAAGTCTAAAAATTAAATAGACAAAATGTCAGTGACATAAAATTGATAAAATTTCCGAAAAATAGCGACAAGGCAGCAGAAATACTAAAAGCAATCACACAAAATCATTAAAATAACGATGAGATATATAAAATTAGGCTAAAAGTCTTAATATGAATTTTGGCAAAATAACTCACCCCTTTCGCAGATCTTTAAGGAGTAATCCAATTATATAAAATAGCGAACAAAGTTCAGGTCACTTTTAGCTCTAGAGTGACCTGGCTCTAGAGCGCTGGGCCCTGCATCCAAAAAGTAGAAGTTCAGTGGTTGGCTCCTGCTGGACGGTTGATCACACACAGAGGTTCAAGCGAGTAAGGTTCAAATTCTGAATGAACCTGGCAACAGCAGCGGCAAAAGAGATTTCAAGCGAGTTCAGCGAGTGGGCGTCGCCCCGTTTCCAAAGGTAAACACTAGATGTTGTCGAGCGGATGTACAATATTCAAAGCTACTACTCACTTGGAAAGTTGAAGTAAGCAGAATAAAACATTCCGAAGGCACTTCCAAGGCAGTAAAAGACTATTGCACAAGTTCAGTAGTGCTTTGTACAGGATTTTCGTGGAAATAGGTTTCGGATGGGTGGAAGGTGGGAAATATTGAGTAAATCAGCCGCACAGGTATTTTGTTAATTGACGGCGGTAGATGCCTTCTTTGTAGTTGATGTTTATTTGTTTCCCTAACGTTCTTATTCTCTCGCAGCTGTTGTTATTTGAATATTTTCCTCTTTATATTGGGTTTGATTAATCGCTGTTATTTAGAAGTGATGTAACTCTATAGCATACAATACGCATCCATGTAGTGAGTTCCAAACCTCATTCAGTCGCCATCTTACTTGTAGGTGGGCGTTTCCAAGTTCATTTAGGTAATTGCAATTGCAATTAGCTTCTTCAGGAAGGGCACCAGTATTTAGTGCGTTGAATTCAGTATTTCATAAAAACAAAGGCACACCAATAAAGTTCGCATTCACAAACAACACATACAAGTAATTTTTTAAAACACCAATAAAAATTAAATATGCAATAAAAGCATAAATAAAAGCGTAAATAGCATTAAAACTACATTGAAATTAATAAAGGAATAGTAAAATATTAAAATATAATTAAAATGTCACTCTAGGCAGCAGAAACTTGTTGACGGTGAGCGAGATCCAGGAGCTCACAAGAGCTCACCTCACTCGACGGCTGCCGAGGTGATTCTGGGGATTGGAAAGTAGATACCCACGAGTCCCCCGGTTTACCCGAATGGGTGTAAAACCATCAGAGGGGACACGGGGAAAAGATCCACCCCAGCGCGCCGAAGATCCCGCGGGCCAGTCCAGCCCGACGGACAGATTTATTTTGTCCAAAGAAATTCTACAAGCATTGCCCCGACACGGGCAGTATTTAATTACATGAACTGATTAACATAATGGTTCTTGGTAATACAACGCTCTACCCAACAGCTGGGGAGTTAAAACAATTGCCCTGTCGGGGCCAGCAGAACTGACGAACAAAAAACTAAAATAACGAAAAAATAAAAAAGGCAGAACTGACAAACTAAAAGCAGAACTGAAAAAAGAAATAAATGCAGAACTGACAAGCGAAAATAAACTTATAACTGAAATAAAATAACATCCGTTACTAATCCTTAATACACATGGGCCGTGGAGGAGGAGGCAGGCCCATCGGGCTTTTACTAACCAGATGGATGAATGAATAAATGAAGGAGTGATATTATTTAAGTATTAAATTTTAAGTTTACTTAGGTTTTGATTACTGTGTTTTGTATTGTTATTGATATGTTTGGTGATCATTAGGTAGATTGAGGGAAAGAGGTATTGTACTATTTAATTTTATTATTTATTTCGTTATTAATTTTTTCCTGCATCCCCTAACTTCATCTCATTACATTTCATCGTACCATCGGAACCCCGGGTATGTAACATTTAGCTGTTTTTTATCTTTTCTTTTCTTTTATTTTCAGGTGTGGATGGGGACCAGACCAGAAGGATGCCGGGGGCCCCCAAAAGGCAGGTATAAGGTTTTTATATAATTAATTATTAATAATTAATTTAATTAAATTAATCCAACCCGCCCCCCGGCCGGCAGTGGTAGCCAGCCGGGGGGCTTATTTTTTAAAGGATTTTTACTATCCCGTGTCCCGATGGACTTTGAAATAGTTGGCAAACTGAGACCAGGTCCAGTCAGAGGGGGAATCTAGGCCTCAACCTCTCCAACACGGCCAAGCGTACCATCGGTATTAGAACTTCGTTGGTATCACACATCAAAGGAAAAAGCAACACATCAATAGGACGACACATGTTAAAACACATAAAAACAGGTTAAAATTACAAGTACACAAGAGGTCTACTTCAAAACACATTAAAATCACATGACTACATAAAAACACATCAAAATGGACGAAATGGACACAACAAAGCAAGACACACTCACGAACATGATGGAGACGTACTGGTCCTGATCCCTAAGAGGCCCTTGTAAAAGATTAAAATCTTCCGAGTCCCAGAAGAATGAGTCCCAGGGTAAAAATTTAAAGCTTAAAAACTTAAAAGTTAAAAGATAAAACACTATAAAAAACACTATATAAAGGGGGGTGGCAGAGATATTGATTGGTGTGGTGCTGCCTCGTAGCTATCTCATTATACTGACCTGGACAGTTGCGGTTAAGTTAAATTCAGTTGTAAAAATAAAAGTTAATATTGGTGGAGAGCGGCATGTAAATATGTAAAAATATTTAAAATATCCAAAGTTTAAAAGTATCATGTCAATGTCATAGTTTAAAAGTATATGTCATTAAAATATGTAAATGGTATGAGTTCTATATACAATGAAAGTGAGATGATGTATTTAAAAGTAATAACTTAGTAGTCAAATAAGTAAAATTCCCAGGTAAAATACATGCCAAGTCCAGTTTTTAAAAATAAAGGAGTAAAAACCTAATGATAGTCATTAATTAAAATTTAATTATGAAATCATTAAAAAAATTCCATAAAAGTTTTATTAAAAATCTTTATAATTATTGGTGCCCAGAGGGAGGATGGTGTGATTGTCTATTATAATCTAAAAAAAAAAAAAAACCTCGATTTTATAAAAATAGTCCTTAAACTAAAATGATAACATGCGTTACCCCATAAAAAGTCTAATTAATTATGCAACCCCTAGTGATTGGTTCTATCTAAGTAGAACAGGTGTGTTAACAGTCGTCCTTAATAGTTTGTCTTCTAAGTGATGCAGTGCGCCATGCATTGCGCTCCGTTGTTTGGCAGGGTTTCTTAAATCAAAGGGAAGTTTCATTTAAAAGTTTCTGTAATAAAATTTGTCCTACTATAGAACGGTAGAAAGAAAAAGAATTTTTCTCCTTTCCTCCAAACGAGTCGGAGAAGGTCGGTTGCCTGCAACCCATCTCAAGTAAGAAAAAAGAAAAGTGCGTTTATGGATAAAATTATCATTAAAACCAAGTAGGATAAAATACAATTTCACACCATCAATCCGAGTCTCCAGGACTGGTGAGAGCATCGCAGATTGCGCCACTTATTAAAAAGCATTCTCTGATTTTGGCGACAGCCTGCCTATTATGTAGTACATTTTTAAACCAGGCCCTCCTATGTTCCATCGCCGGAGTTAATAAATGAAATTTTTTAGTATGTGGGCAATGGAATAAATAGTGGTCAGGATTACCCTCCTGACCACAAGAACAAAGAGGAGAACCTAGCTTGTGGAATCTACATAAATAGGCGGGGAAGGGACCATGCCCACTTAAAAAGTAAATTAAAAATTTGTTAATAATTAAAAATTTTTCATCCACCATGTCTATAAAATCCCTTACTCTGATCCCGGAGGGGGAGTCGTAGTTATTCCAGTATTTTTTCCATTCCCCCAGGGTCCAGGAATTAATTTTTCTTTTTAGAAAAGAGTAAGGGGCGGGGATGGATATTGGGATCCCGTGTTTGGTGGCCTCTTTAGCTTTTTGGTCGGCCAGTTCATTTCCTAGATTTCCAACATGGGCTTTTACCCATGAGAGGCCGACCATGTGTTTGGCGGAACTCATGTTATTTTTAATTTTGTTTACAAACCCAGATCTGGAGTTGCCACTCATCAAAGCAGAGATTGAGGAAAGGCTGTCTGTATAGATATTTGATTTTTCGTTTTTTCTGACGGCCCATTGGGCCGCGAAATCTATGGCGGCCAATTCCGCCTGGAAAACAGAGTTGTAAGCATCTAATTTGAAAGTGTGATTTTCTATATTTATATTATTGTTAAAAACACAGACGGCAAAGCCAGTTTCTTCATCAATTTTTGAGCCGTCTGTGTAGATTTCGTAAATCGCGTTGTGTATAGATTTTGGGAACTGTATAATTTTATTTTCTGCCTGAATGTTTCTAATATTGATGTTTCTGTCTAATTCGATATTTTCTATTATGTCATTGTGTTTGTTACAGTTGGCAATCCAGATCTGAAATTTTAGGAATTCCGCCTTGGCCACTATATGAAGAGGGGGGATTCCCGTTAATATGTTTAAGACATTGGTGGATGTCGTTCGATATGCCCGGGTGAACCTGATCAAAAAAATTCTCTGAATTGAGTGGAGCTTCAAGGTCTGGGTTTTAGTAAGAGCCCCGCCCCAGTTACTTGCACCATAGAGCAGGGCTTTTTCAATGACGGTTTTATACCAGACCTTAATTATATTTTTATCGAAGCTCCACTGTGATCGTATCACCCGGCTAAAATTAGCAGTTAAAATCTGTGATTTTTCAGTTAGGGATAAAATATGGGCTGTCCAAGATAGTTTATTGTCAATTATGACCCCCAGAATTTTTAGGCTGTCGCATATTCTAATGTTGTTACTATTTATTTTAAAAGTGGGTTTTTTGTGTAAAATGGTGGAACCTCTTTTGGAAAAAGTCCTGGAGGATACACTCCGAAAGATTATGGCCTGGCTCTTTTCTGTGGATAGCTTTAATTTTAATTTCACTAGATTATTGTTGACGATGGCCAAAGTATTATTTACGTTAATTGGTAGTTCATGTGAGGTTCGGCCACCGACAACTAGAGCCAGGTCGTCGGCAAAAGCCTGTATGTGTACCTCCGGGCTATTGTATGATAGTATATGATTTATATAAAGGTTCCACATAGTGGGCGCAATCACCGAGCCCTGGGGACAACCTCGGTAGCACCATCTTGTAATGTTAAAATCGTCATTATTGAACGAAACCGTTCTTTCCATTAAGTAAAAATATAGGAAGTTCTGATAAAAATGAGGTACCCCGTAGCCCTCTAATATTTGAAAGAGGACCGGCCAGTTCATGTTGTCGAAGGCTGATTTAATGTCCAATGAAAGGAGGGCCACGTGTTCATTTTGTATTCTTGATTTAATTTTGTTTATTAAGTTATGGATGGCCAGATCGCAACTTCGGCCCTCCCTGAATCCATATTGGTGATCGTGTAAGATCTTGTTGCGATCTAGCCAAATGTTAAATTTATTTATGAACAGCCTTTCGACAATTTTGCCTAAAGTGGGCAGAAGGCAGACCGGCCGGTAAGAGGAGCAGGAACCAGGGTCCTTACCACTCTTGAGTAAGAAGAAGACCCTGGCGTTCCTAAGGCATTCGGGGAAGTAGTTATGTTTAAAATATACGTTGAAAAGATTTAATAAAAATTGTTTGTCTATATTAAAAACCGCTCTCCACATTCGATAGTCGATCCTATCAAGCCCCGGGGCTTTGCCGCCTTTGAGGCTCCCAAATACCAATTCCAAATCATAAACGTTGAGAGCCTCCGAATCACCGGGTTTAAAGTTGTAGTTGAGGGAGTCGATGGGGGTCTTCCCTGGGAAAAAATGATCCATAATGGCGTTAATTTTGTCTTGATAGTTGTTGTTGGGATCATCATTCGGGTTCACTCTGATTTCGCCCCCATCTGAATTTTTGTTAAATACTAGTTTAAATAGGAACCCGAATGTCTCGTTGTAATTTAGGCAATATTTTTCCCAGGCCTCCCTTTTGGTGATTAAAAGTTGTTTTTTATAGGCGGCCCGTTCTTTCCTATATTCTATCCCCGAGACCAGGATCAGACCATCATCTATGTTGTCCTTAACATGTTTCCGGTATTTTTTATAGAGCCTGTTTACCCTATTGCGGCGCTCCCTGAGGTCATTGTTCCAGAAGCTGAATTTTTTTGCTGTTTTTTTAGGTTTTTTCTTTAGGTTTTTAAGAGCGCATGACTGTATAAAATTGCAGAAACTATTGGTGAAACTGTTGATCTTGGTGAGGCTGTCAGCTTTTTGTAATTTTTCCTTATAAGTTTTTAAGTTTTTTCTGACAGCCCTGATAAATTTATTAATACCGTATTTGCTTTTTAGATAGTAGTCAGCCTCTGGAACGTCTTCTAATTTTAGTTTAAAATAAATATATTTATGGTCGCTGTGGGACTCCATGTCCAGGACCCCCCAGTTCTTGACGTAGTGGGCAATTGGGGCGGTGATTAGTGTCAAATCGGGGAACCCAATATGAGTTGTTGATTGGAAAGTCGGACCATGGCTAGCGATATTACAAAGATGTAAATTATTGGAGGCCATGAACTCGGTCAATTTAATCCCCCTAATATTGTCCGAGTCATAGCCCCATCGTCTAGCCTTGCAGTTGAAATCTCCAACGACTAGGTTGTGGCTATTATGATAATTATAGTCATTTATTTCGTTTATAAGTCTATTTATGTCATCATGGGGGGGAAAGTAGCAGTTTATAATATTTATTATTGTTTTTTGTAGGTGTATTTCTATTGCTATTGTATTTTTAGTGCTAAATTTGTAGTAGACATTTAAGTTTTTATTAAAAACATATATTATTGCATTTTTGTCGTTGGAGATATAGGTCCGACAGCCAAAATATAAGTTAGGGGGTTCCCCTTTAAAATGATATGGGTCCTGGACAGCAACAAAATCTAAGTCTAAGTCCCTAGCGACCTGAAAGACCCCAGTATGAGCAGCCTCGCAATGGTTCAGGTTTATTTGTATACCGCGTAGAGTTTTACTGTCCATAGTCAGTTCTGCTTCGTATTATATCTTTTTGTTTGAGATAGCTTTTGCATCGACGGTCAAGGCAGCTATGTCCCGTGCCAAGGCTAGTTCCAAATCTTTGGTTGTGTTTGATGCAGTTAATGCATCTCAAGCCCTGGCAATGATGTCTTTCGCCCTCTGTCTTTACATTACCACACCTGTCACACCTCTTTTCATTTGGATTAATACAGGTTTTAGAGGTGTGACCGTATCCCATGCAAATCTTACACTGTTTAATCCCTATGAATTCTGCCACCCTTAGTCTTTCCCAGCCAAAGTACAGGCCCCCCTTTTCTCTGATTTCCTTAAAAATTCTTGGTGGGACCGCAATCACCCAATGATGTTTCTCCCTGTCCTTGGCCGGGATTTTAAAGTTTATTTTAAAATTGGGGGTATTGTCAGGATTGCAAAGAAACAGATTTTTCTCTATTAGGCCCTTGGTAAGCTCCTCCGTCTCAATGCCCTTGTTAACGTTATATAGTATTATTTGAGGGGAGCGTTTGTCTGGTATTAAAATATCATAGGTATTTTCAATGCTATCAGTATTTTTCAAAATACTATTGACATACTTAGCGCTCTCAGTGTTGGATGTAATGATTTTCACTCCTCCTCCCTGAAGTTGACCAATACCCCGCACCCTTATTGAGGGATCTTTTTCCTGGATGGTAGTCATTACTGTGTTTTTATTTACATTGTAGTCTGATCGGTCCGGCATTTTTGGTTTTATCAAGACTACACCCTCCGGTTCTTTAGTTAGTCTTACTGAGCCGGGCGGGGTACTGGTTATTGCTTGTGCGTAGGATTTTGCGCAACTGCTATTTTTAATTTCGTTTAGTGTTCTCTGGCATTCGTCCTGTCTTTTTTTAATTTCGTCACACATTTTGACCAATGTTTCCATTTGATGTTTTGTTTCTGTGGAGGGGCCGTTGCTACCATTCCTGGCCAATTTTCCCCTTAAGTTTTCGTTTTCATTGTTTAGCAGATATAATTTGGCCTTTAATCGCGCTGGCTCGTTATTGTTTAGCAGTTCTTTATGATCGAAAATGTCTGATTGTAGTAATTTATTTTTTTCGCATAAGTATTTAATCATGTTAGTAAAGAAGACCAGGAACTGCTGAGTTATTACATTTCTAATTTTTTTGCCGAATTGCTTTTTGTTAGTAATTAATGCATCCGTGTATCTGCTAAATAATTCAAGTTTATTCATAATTTCTTCTGCTAATCCTTCATCAAAGTCAGTTGCGCGGATTGTGGTAGCCAATTCCTCTACTGCATCTGTTATAAATCCCCCACTAGTCTTTAGCTGTGAGGACTGCCCAAATATGATCTCCTCAATCTCCTCGCGGTGACTCGGCTGGGAGCGAGTTCTCGACTGGGAGCCATCATTTGGTTCGCCCTGCCCTTCTATCAAGTTTTTGTTACGTCCCCGAGTACGTCTAGTAAGTGGAAATACATTGTCACCGTGGTCATCCGATGGCTCCGCACTCGCCTCAACCTCTATAATAACAGATGGAGATGTGGGTTCAGATGTTTTCCCATCAGATAGGTCGCAATCCGACATTTTAAGTAAAAACAAAGCAAGAGCCAACCCTCAATTGGCCGGGAGGAGGAGACAGGACATCCACAACGACAACGACAGAAAGCTCAAAAAGATAAAAATTTGACCACGTCACCTCTAAAACTATTTTACAATAAAACTCCAGGACCAGCACAACACACACAAAAACACTAAACAATGAAGAACACAGAAAGAATAAAATATGTATATATCATAAAACACAGTATCTACAATAAAAAAAAAGACTACACTATATTTACACTGAGAAAAAGAAAAAACTTTATCAACCACAAATGAACTAAAAAAGCTAATCCCAAGTTAAAAGTCAGCACCAAAAACGCTGTTAGCTAATAATTAAAACGGATGGCAGATAAAACTTAAAAACACACTAAAAGAAGGCACTAAGCACTATCCATCTATAAATAAAATCCATCACAGATGATCCATGATTACAATCAAAGTTAAAATCAATTTGAATTAAGAAATCTGGTTGAATGTCAGAAAATAATAAAAGCAAATCAAAGTTTATACAACACTCACCAACTCCAGGTGGGCAGCCGTTCGTGGTTATCTGTATTTCCAGAAGTTCAAGGAGACGGAGAAAAATCCGGCTCCAGTGTGACTTCAGGTGTGACCACCTGGAAGCAGGAGAGAAGAAGCAGGCGAATGGAGAGCTGAAGAACTGATGCGAAGTGATCTCGGTAGAAACAAAACAAATGCTCCGTTGGTGGAAGAATCAAAGGCAGATGCAATTTCTGCAAGCACAATCACTCTCAGGTACTTTTCAATACATTATCTTGCTTTTAGGCTATTTTTGCTTGGTTATTTCAATAAAAGATGACTTTATTCATTTGAGCGCTATCCCAATTCTTCTGAGCACAGTAGGAAGGGGGCGTTTCCACTTGGCATTTGACACATTAGATACAGATGGTGGGCGTTTTCGCATTCGCTTGTAGTTGTTTATTCTCTCTTGCCTATTGTTGATTTAAATAAATACTGCTTCTATGGATGTATTTCCAATATTTGAATATACAGATTCAAGAGATGTAGCCGGAGGGGGCGTTTCCACTCGCCGCCATGATATTTAGCAGTAGAAAGTAGACTCTAGATACCAAATATATATTCCCTTCGCTCTCGCATGCAGTTGGTACTTCCGTAACGGTATATTGATTCGGTATATTATGGTATATTATGTCACCGGTATATTGATTTCACAAATCCAAAGACTACAGCTCCTTCATATAATTGCGTAAAGCATATTCAGTCGTAAAACACAAAATCTATTGAAAAATACTTAAAATTCACACTCCAAACACAAGGATAAACAAACACAAAAAACAAATTGATGAACTAGTAATAAATGTTAAAATAGCTTTGAATAAATAAAGAATACCGTCAAAGAGTTAGGTAATTCTCTCCCACGAGAGCGAGCAGCAGAGTCAACCGCACTCGACGACGGCTGAGGTGGGGGGGATTGGAAGGGGATTGGAAAGTGTAATTGATTCCATGAACGAGGAATTCCCAGTAAGCACGAGTCATCAGCTCGTGTTGATTACGTCCCTGCCCTTTGTCCACACCGCCCGTCGCTACTACCGATTGAATGATTTAGTGAGGTCTTCGGACTGGCGCTCGGATTGGCCTTTTGGTCGAGCCGGTGTGCCGGAAAGATGACCAAACTTGATCATTTAGAGGAAGTAAAAGTCGTAACAAGGTTTTCGTAGGTGAACCTGCGAAAGGATCATTAATTATAAACTATTATGTCTAAACGAGGAGCTTTTTTAAGTTCCTTGCCGGTACTGGTTCCCACGCGACTCGGGGAACGAAGTACTAAACTTTGAATTTATGATGCCTACTATGGGTGTGCCTGTTCTATCCCCGGCCCTCGACTTGGGCAAGAGGGGGGTCCTAGTTAACTAGGGCTAGGCTTGAAGAGATGTGCCTGTGTGCACACCGCCCCGTGGCATCGCTTCCCTATATGGGGAGTGTATTGAAATAATACTCGAACGCACTAACGACCTTTCGGAAACGATTGGCCAAAAATAAGAAGTACAACTCTGAGCAGTGGATCACTCGGCTCACGGGTCGATGAAGAACGCAGCCAGCTGCGAGATTTGGTGTGAATTGCAGGACACATTGAGCACTGATTTTTCGAACGCACATTGCGGCCTCGGGTCCTGCCCGGGGCCTCGCCTGTCTGAGGGTCGGATAAG
>NC_079160.1:127644705-127664705 GCF_947563725.1 Argiope bruennichi
AACTACAATTTCTGTAATGTATTAATGATTTAATTCAATTTTAGCTGAAATGCTACAGATACTAGCCTCCATTCCTATTCGAGTGGGAATCCTTATTTCTCTGCATATTTTTCTCATGTCCACTGAAATGATTTTTTTTTTATGTGCTTATATATTAATTAAAACCATATTTGCCTGATGTGTTACTTCTTTGTATGTTGCCCAATCAGTTATTTTTCTTTCTGTTAATTCTCAGCTGTTTCATGTCCAAAGTGACATATAATCGAATTGAGAAAAATCAGTTACAGATACTTGTCTCCATTCTTTTTTAAAAATATCTAATCTTATAATATCTCTCGTTGCCAATAAATGATTTGATAGTATATACAGAAAATAAGTATTTATTATATTGGATATTTAATAATTCATCAAATATACCTATTTTATTCTCTGGGAACAGATGTCGGTTTTATGAAATGAAACAAAATTCCTTAAAATTGTAACTATCCGCACAAGTTAGATGTAGAAATTATTTACAAAAATAGGTACAGATACTTGCCTCCCTCATTTTTATACCTTCCTCCTTAGTATAAACCCTTTATAATGTACAATAAATCATCTAACTTTACTGATACAGATACTGGCTTCCTCACCTTGAGAGAAATGTTTTTTTTTTTTAAAAAAAAAAAAAAAAACAGCTCTATATTCCATACATGTAGTTGCCATGACATTGATTCCGTCAGCGATACATTTGTCTGTTGCAATAATTCAAAATTCATTTACCAAAAAAAAAAAAAAAAAAATCACTTCTAGAAACATTTATTCAATAATGATAAACATTGTAGCTCAATTGAATGATAGCTGACATAACTTGATACGTACAGGCAGTTTATTAGTAAAGAAATGAAAAATTTATATAAAAAAAAGATTAAATTTCATTCAGCATACAAATGAGTTAATACTTTTTTTATCCTATTAGAAGAACTCACTTACCTTTTTTACGATATCCTTAACAAAAGAAATGAAATCATTTAATTGAAAATTCAATGAAGGTAACAAATGTTATTGCCGTACAACATTTTTCTTAGTAAACAGTCAGATAAACAATCGTAATTCATTCAAAACGAAAAGTAATTATCCGTGTGCACCTCCAAGTATTTTTCCAAACTTCTTTATAATTAAAAAAAAAAAAGCAGAATTTTAGTATGTTATATTAATCAGTGATCCGTTAAAACGGTTGTAATGAATCATTTTCGAATAAAATATCTTATTTCTGAGAATTGCCACCGTGCACAGTAATACAAAATTCAAACATAAGATCGTGATACTTTATCCGTTGCAACGTATCAAATGGATTGTACGCATTAAAAAAAAATTGTGGAAAATGATATCCTATTTCTGAGAAACGTTTTCGGATAGGATCATAAATCATTCTGATACGAAACGTTACAATTTAAAAACAATTGCCAATACTGAAAAGTGAAAAAGTTTGAATCTGTAGAGGCTGTATTCTAGCGTCCCAGGATACTTTTCCAGTTTTTTGATTGGCAGACGATTTGCAGCTCGATTTTGCTTCAAAAGGAACTGTGACCGTGTCTGTTGAAATTCATTTCTTGAACTTCGATGGCGGTCTTTTAAACGGAATATTATTTGCAATTTTCCTTTGTGTATTTTAGAATGCTGTATATTTTATAACTCATTATTATTTCCTTAAAAATCGGACCTTCATTCTCGTTCCCTGCTGCAGACGATAATTATCACTTCGAACAGAGGATGCAAAAGAGTTTGTTTTTCAACGGAAAGAAATGAAATGGTGTTTAACTTAATCGTCGTTCTTTTTCAAATTTTCTGTTCCGTTGTTAGTTGCGAAGTATTTATTTTACCAGTTAAAAATAGGAAATGTCTTTTTATCATATTGTAGTCGTCGAATTCTGTAAGTGTTCTTTTTATTTAGCGAATAGAAAACCAGAAGTGCAGTGCGGGAAAAAAAAAACAAGAAAAAAAAAAAACGCCAACCGGGTGCTAAATTGCGTCATTTAATTCCTTTTTCTAACGCTTCTTTTGGAATATTTTGGGTTTAACACTGTAGCATGTCAACAACTGTTTTCGACGGACATTTCTTTTGGAAGGAAAGTGATAACTGTTTTAGAATCGAAAGTGAAATGATGAATGTGAGCAATTGAGTTATATGTCAGATTATCCTACCATTGGTGTTTTGTTATGGCGTGTCAAAATTGTTTTCCAAACATAATCTTGAGATGTTGTTACAAAAAACTGTAATAAAATTTATATAGTTATTTCAATTCTGCCATTTGATTCAGGAATTTTGGCTCATTCTGATATGTTGAGAAAGCAATAGAATAAAAAAATTGCAAAAGCTACTGCAGTTGGAAAATGGGTAAGTTTTTCTAAAAAATTTTTCAATGGTTTGTTTGCAGTTTGTATTAAAATCTTATAATATCATCAGTTTCTTTTATATCTGATTTTAGTGTTTACGTTCAGATTTTTCATTATATCTGATTTTGTAATTTTGATTCCAATCACTTCAATAAACCTGTTATGTTTAATTGCGTACCAAGTTTCTCGTTAAGTAATCTCCTTGGTAGTATAGGTAGCCCTTTTTGTGACACATTAAAACTTTACTGTTTCATTTCCAAATCTTCTTCCTTTGTGTTCTTCAATTTGTGGATAAATTCCTATTCATTCTTAAATAGATTCATAATCTGCATTCACTTTGTTTTTTTAGAATTGCAAAACAATTCAGCATTCATTGAGTGGTAACGTGGATAAGTTCTTGCTATCTAAATAATTCTGACCAAAAAAAAATTTTCTATTAAATTACCAAAAGTGAAGTACAGTCCTTTCAGCAAGGCGTGTTATTCGAAATTACAATTTTGTACTGATACTTTTGAAATGAATGACTATTTTTTGTTTTGTTTTGAGAGCGAGTGCTGAAATCCTTTCAAAATGATTGAAACATCTGAAATTTCATGAATTTTTGGTGTGTAAAAAAATACATTTTCTTTTCAAAACTTTGACCGTGAAAATAATAACACAAGCAAATAAATTTCCTTTAGTCTATATATATTAGACATCAATTTTTGTTACATGTGTATTTTACACACATTCACTTCGTTATACTTTTGGCTTTCAATTTTAGTTGCATGTCTCTCCCCCCCCCCCCCCATTGCACACTTTCACTATGTTGGTGTGGTGTGGAAGTATGCAGAGTGCAATTTTGGTTCATTTCAATATGTAATTTATGTACGTGGTGTCTTTACAATTCACTAAAGAAGAAGCATAAGTTTCAGTAATGATGCGGACAAATTTGAATTGATGTCTTTTGTTTTCGAGAATTAACTTTGGTATTGTAGTGACCGATTTTAATTAAACATTCTTTTAAGTATTTTCTAAAATAATAACCTATTTCGGTTTAGAGGGAGCCTTTTTCTGATTACAAATTTAAATGTGGTTTTTGTGCATTAAATTCTTACACCCCCCCCCTTTTTTTTTTTTTTTTTTTTTTAAGTTTCAACTGTTTATTTCTAGTGTTCATTTCATTGTGATGTATTAGTTCGCATCTCTTAATGTTAACTAATTTTTTTGGTTGCATATATTTCTTTTAAATGAAATCAAATTGAAAAATGAACTGCTTGTTTTTCTTTTGTTTTGAGAGCGAATTCTGAAATCATTTCTGATTGCTTGAAACCTCTGATTTTTTATAAATTTTGAGTGCATGAAAAATACTTCCCCCCTCCCCCCAATTTGTGTTTTGAATGTGGAAATAATATCACGAGTAATCAACTTTCTTTTAATTATATTTTTGGTTTTCGCTCTTGCTTGCATGCATCTTTTGACCATTCCCCCCCCCCCCCCCAATTACAATTTTGTGCTGATAGTAGTGAAATGAATTCAATTTATTTTGTTTTGTTTTCATGGAAAATGATCAAATCTTTTCTAAATGATTGAAACATCTGGAATTGCATAAAGTTGTGGTGCATAAAAAATTAATTTTGTTTTCAAAATATTGTGTGTGTGTATATATATATATATATATATAATATTAGACATTAATTCCAGTTGCGTGTGCATTTTACACAAATTCACCCCATTATACTTTTGCCTGTCAATTTCACTTGCATGTATATCTCTTCCCCCCCCCCTCCCCCCCTGCACATTTTCACTGTGTTGGTGTGGTGTGGAAGTATGCAGCATGCAATTTTGGTTCGTTTACATATGTAATTTATGTACAGTGTGTCTTCACGATTCACTTCAGAAGTATATTATCTAAATTTCTCTATTGATTCGAACAATATTAAATTCACATCTCCTGTTTTCATAAATTAATTTTCATATTGCAGTGTCTTAATTTAAGTGAACATTCCTGTTAGTATTTTACAAATTAAGTATGTATTTTGTGCATATCTCCCTCCCCCCCCCCTTTATCTAGTTTTCATTCCATTTCGATTTATCAGTTCACATCTTTTAATATTCAATATCATTTTATGTTGTAATTTCTTTTTAATAAAATTTAAGATGTTTTCATTTTATTGATTCTATTCAATATGTTCATGTGGTGTGGAAGCTGTTATATTTCCATTGAATTTATTTTAATATGCATTTTTCTCATTTGTACTTTTGTGTGTTCATTACGTGACATGCTCAATAAATTACTATTATCATTAAGAGTCATTCCCCCCCCACACACACACACACTCAATGATTTTGTTGCTTTTTAATGTTGTACAGTCCTTGCAGTAATGTGTATAATTTATAATTACAAATTTCTACTGGTACGTGTGGAATGAATGAATAAGTATTTGATTTGTTTTGAGAGCGAGTGCTGAAATCATTTCTGGCATCTCATAAATTTTTGGTGAATAAGAAATGAGTCTTCTGTTCCAAATTTGCTGTTTTGACCATGAAAGTTATTTCATGAGAAAACAACTTTTATGAAATCAACTTTGTTAAATTATATATTTGGTTTTAATTTTGCTTGCATGTGTCTTAATTCTCACACACATTCACTGTGTTGGTGTGGTGTTGAAATATGCAGGATACAATTTTGGCTCATTTCCATATGTAATTAATTCATGTGCATGATGTTTTTATTATTTATTAAAAAAACGTGTTCCATAAATTTCTGTATTGATTCGGACAATATTGAATTAGCATCGCCAATTTTTATGATTTAATTTTGGTATTGTGGTTACTGATTTTAATCGAACAGTCTTCTTCTAATAAGTAACAAATGTATTTCCGCTATTGGTTTTAGATGGAGTATTTAAATAATTGTTTATTAGAATATTACTTTTGTGCGTGATTTCCCCCCCCCCCCCCAAAAAAAAAAGATGTTTCAGTCTTCTTCCTTTCACTGTTTCTTTTTTTTACATGTTCATTCCTAGTGATAATTTCATTTCGAGTTATTAGTTTAAATCTCTTAATGTTTACTACCATTTTATGTTGTAAAAAAATTTTTTATGAAATTAAGGATGGTTTCATTTTATGAACCATTCACTCCATTCATGTGGTGTGAAAGCTGTCAGATGTCCATTAAATTTTTCTCCATATGCATTTTCCTCATTTGTGCTTGTTGTGTGTTTTAAGTGTCGTGCTCAATAAATTTATGCAATCATTCAGAATGTTTCCTCTTCCCCCCCCCTTATATTTTTTTATAGTGTTGTATGCCAGTGTAATTTTTTAATTTATTTTCTAAGAACTAAAGAGATAATTTTGTTTTTACAGTGAACGTTGAAATAGTTTTAAAAAAATGGTCATACAAGATTTCTTTTATTCCATTTAAAGGATGTTATTTTGTTTATTTTTAAAAAGCTTTTCTTCCTGCTGTACTATTAATTTCATGTTCATTAATTGAAGTTTAAATTTTTTTAATGTTATTGCTTTTGGTTTCATGCCTTATATATATATATGCGTATGAAATTATAGATGTTTTGTTTGCAATGACTTTATCTGTATAGTGTTGGTGTGGTGTGACAGCTGTCAGAATGGCATTTGAATGCATTTTTTTATCCATTCTGCATGTTCTAGTTTGCTTTGTGTTTCTGATGTCTTAACGGATCACATTATATCAATTGATCAAGATAATATTGCTTTATTTTTTCTTTCAATCCTGTTTATATATGTGTCAGTTACTTTTTCAAAATGCATTTAATAATAGGTTAATTTGTTTTATTCTTTATTATTGTATAAAGCTAAAAATTTATTATTGTATAAAGTTAGTTACTCATTAACACGTGTTTATTCTATAGAAATATTCGTATTAGAATATTAAAGGAAAGTGACTGATGGTTTGTTGACATTCTCTGAAACAGTGATTAACAAGTTCATGTAATACAAAAATTCACTGAAACATTTTAAATTCAGTGAAGCACATAAAAAACAATGTTTACAATTGATTTGGTTAGGATTTCTTTGAAATCTTTTTCGAAAACAAATATTTTATTTTGTATTGAATAATAAATATCTTAAATTATTATTTGTTATAAAAGTTCCCCCCCCCCCCCTTCAATTGCATTAAACTGAGATTACCACTGCTTACTTTACTAATGTCTTCATAATGTCAGTTTCTTTAAATAAAAAAAAATAATGAGTATGATATATCTTATTATTATTTGGACACGCTTTGAAGAATTTTAAGCTTTGCATGGTTCATAGCATTTGTAGTTCATTCCCCCCCCCCCCCCATATTCTCTGGTTGCTATAAAAACAAAAACTGTTAGTAAAATGAAACGCTTCTGCTTTCTTTCAATTTTTTTATTTTTTTTATTTTCTGGTTCTACAAATGAATTGGTAGTTCTGCTTTGAAAGTAGCAACCAGGTAAGTTGCAGAAAAGACATAAAAATGTTAATATCCTTGAAACAAAATATTGTTCAGTGTAATGTTCTTATAAGATGATTTTAAGTTTATATAGTGTTTTGTTAATCCTGCTTTGTCTATATATGAATTGCATGACCACTCCCACCTTACTTTTGTTTTGCACATAAAATTCATATTTTTAAATTTTGCTTTGTACATTTATGCAAGCTTCATCACCCAACTGCATATTTCCTTTGTGTTGTGGAAATTTATTTGGATATTGAAGTGTGAAAACCTTCATTACTTGCTTTTTGAATGTAAAATCACAGTGTGAAAGATTTGTTTATGTATGTGACATGATATCAAAATGTACTGTTTTGATGATGCTAATTTGTTTGTTTCTGTTTTGCAGAAAATTTTAACATTTATCAATATGAAATTTTATGAAAAATTAAGTGCATAATTGTTTCTTCATGTGAACTGTAGGTTTGTATCTTTTCTTTTACTTTAAATGAGTTATAATACATCTAATTGCATCTATTTAGCTAGTAAGGAATTTTGGGATTAGTAGGTCTAATGAATAACAAAATGAGTTTAAGTTTACATTTGGAGCTTATATTGTTTATTAAAGTGATAATTCTTATTTTTTATTATAAAACAGGTTATTACCCCCCCCCCCCCCCAATTTACATTCCTCACCTTTAAAAGTATACATTTCCTTCCAATGTATTTAATCCATTAAATGCTTGACAGTATTATATTGAATTTAATATTTTTATGGTGAAAATAATCATTTCTAAAGTTTCCCTCCTTTATATTTAATTCATGAGTTGTGTATTGCACTTGACTGAAAATATTGAAAAAAAAAAAAAATTCTTATGTATAGACTTCTGTTTGACATTTTTAAAAAATTAATAATAATAAATGTTATAAGGAAAATAAAAAAAAAAAAATGTATTTGGTAAAAGAAAATCTTAAATGCATATGAAGAAAAGAGAAAAAAAAAAAAAGTTCCGATGAGTAACTGAAATTAAAATTCTTCTGTTTAAAATTCCTTTTCTAAAATTAAAAAAAAATGTAACAATCAGTTCCGATAGATAAAAAGTTTGTTGTCATTTTTCTCTTCGGGAGGGGAAGTAAATGTACAATGTTGCCATTCATGAAATGAGTTGTTATTATTGGAAACTGAATAGACACCGTAGCGGTCATGGTGAGTAAGTCATCCTACACCACTGATTGGTTCGATGGGATCCGAACATGTGATCGCAATCTTAATTATTTCTTTGCTAGGCGGTTGAATCCTGATTAACTGTTAACCGAACTGATTTCAACGGCTCTTCATTTGAATTTCATTTGTCCGTTGGTTGTCGGCGTGTGTGCTCTTCCATTGTTTGTGCTTTTCTAGAAATCTTTTTTAATTTCTAATTAATTTTTTTTTTCTTTTGTAGATGGATGTTTTGCATATTTACTGAGCGGATTTCCTCTTCAAGAATGAGTTTTATGGATTGCGTGTGTTTCAAGATTAAAAGAGAAACTGCCGAAAAGAATGTCTTTGTGTGCGAGAGAGGTTTGAAGAAGATTTTAATTTTGTTTTCATCTGTGATGAATTCTAATTCCGAAGTGTTTGTGTATGATGATTTTTAACAACTAGTCGAAGCTGAATGAATTTCCCGGATGATATGTGTGAAAGTCATCCTGAGAAATATTTCTACTGCTTCTATCTGTGCTAGAAAAGTTTGAAGTTCATTCATTGACCTTCAACTTCCATATGTTGCGATTTCTTTTTTAGCACATTTTGTGATTAATTTTAACAAGAATGGAATGCTTTCACTGGTTTATCCTTCATGAGAATTGAAATTTGTGACAGTGAAATTAATTTTGCTTTAAGAAGGAACATTTTTAAAAATTGCAAGGTAAGTGTTTATTTTTTTATATGTATGTTTGTTATCTATGTTATAACTTCTGTAATATGAATTTTGAACGTAGTGATGATACATCTTAAAAACATTGGCATGTTTATTCAATATTGAAATTTATGCATCCTTTATTTTCTTAATACAAGAAAAATTTAATTATATAACCCTTCCATAATATGAATTGGAAATAAATTTCTTCTTGTAATAACTGGATGCATATTTGATTTAGTAATGAATTCACTTATACATTTCATTTTATTAATACTTAGCTTTTTTTTTCATTAATTGCTATTCCACTTTTGTTTCTCACGTATGATGAAGTACTTTGCTTTTGTAGTCTAATTGTTCATATATACAAGAAATCATTTTCCTTTACTATTGACTTGGTGTATATTAATATTACAATTTAGATTTAGTTTTATTTATATTGATTTTTCACTTCTTATTCTAGTATAGTGTAGTACTTTTGCTTTAGTATTACTTAATAACATATACAACCCTTTTATGTAATGAATAAGAAATCAATTTCCTTTATAAATGGCTTGGTGCATGGTTAATTTTATTCAGTTATTTAATATTATTGACTGCTCAATTCATAATAAAATGCTTTGCTATAGTATAATTTCTATGTAGTAACATCTTTTTTATAATATGATGTAATTTTACTACAGTGTTGAAGTGATAACAATCAGTTTGAGTAATTGTTAAAGTTTATACTGTTTATTATTTAATTTTGCAACAATATTTTTATTATGTGCAGTGAATTAGTTTATTTATTAATAGTTTCATGATAATTTAACTTATTTGATTTTAGTGTAACCTAAATATATACAAAGAATTTTATTATAATCAATAATATTAAGTGAAATAGTACTGATTAATCTTGAAATTAAAATACGCATTAACTTAATTGACAAAGCAAGAAATGAGAATTTAAGAAGAATGAAGACAAAGAAGCATGATGTGTCTTGACAAGAAGAGAATGCTGTGCCATGTTATCCTGTGCATCAAGCAACTTGGATGGGAAAGGCGAACTCCCCTACATTCCTGTATTTCACTTTTCAATCCTGTGTTCATTCGGCATGGCACTTGGTACGTAACCGGAGGGTTGCTTTTCACCTGCACGATGCTTTGCTGTGTTATCCTGTGCACCCGTAGATCTTTGAAGAAAGTTGTGGGTTTTGTTTCATTCCTGTGTACCGCCTGTCTTGGATGAAAATGTCGTCCCTGCACTTTGAAAATATTAGGAGATTTGTGTGGGTGAATAAAATGCTCGATTTCTGGCATTTGCTTATTTTGCTCTATTTATTTGTAAACAAACATTTTGCTTTTTTTTATTTATTTCATTTATCTCCTATGAGCAAAAATTAAATCTTTATGTTCAATTTTAAGCTTACTTTTGCATAAATTAAGTTTTGTTTCTTTATTTTGTAATTAAGCGTCTTAGAAGTAATTTTAACTCATTTGTTTTAATTACTTCTCATTGGATTATCACCTGTTTATTTATGGTATCTTTTCTGTGGCCTGATTCCAAATGGGAAGCACCTATAGGCTTGTTTGTTATCTTAAAGGAACAAATCGTTGAGTGTTTTCTCTTTGGATAAGGCCACAAAGGTATTTCTTAGTTACATGGTTTGAAAAAAATATATATATAGTATTGTAAGTTATGCATATATTCATGATTAAGCTGTTAGTTATTGAAATAATTAATTTAATTTTTATTATTAGTGTATAGTTAATATTTTTTTTACTAGCAATGTATGCTGTTATCTCGATATCTCTTCTTCGCTGTACTGTGTTTAAGTAATTCAGGTTATTTATATTATAAGAGTTGTTATTAGTATTGGAAAATGATTTATTTATTGATTGAAATTATACTGACATTTCTTTTTAAAGTTGAAGATTTAAAATCTAACAATAAGACTGAATTCAGTTTCACAGTGTGCACCCCCCCCCCCCCCTCTTTAAGAATGCCAACTTTTAATTTAAGCCTATTTATTGTAAATTAGTGAAAACAAAAATCAATTCATTGTTGTTGTTGTTTCTCCCTTCATTTAATTGTGTTTTTCCTAATTTCAAGTCTATTTAGTAGAAATTTGTTTCTGTTTTTAATTTGAATAGTATTGGATTGCTCGAATCCTGTCGAGCAGTGTCCAAGTACATATTCTTTCCATTTTTTTCTTTTTATTGCACATCTTTCATGTGTAGCTGATATATTTGCTTACTAAATTTATTTCTATATAATTTGAATTAGTATATTCATTATTGTTTTTCCTATGTAAATAAATGTTGCTTCATCAGTACTGTTTTGTTTGTTTGTTTACATTTTGACACACTAACACATAACATTGTTTATATGCATTGAGCTTTGATACATAACATATATTTCATATTAATTAAGTTAATTGTTGAAAAGTAGAAGTGTTTTTAGCAAATTTAATATAAATCTTAATGTTTATTTGAAATTATTTCTTAATGTTTATGTTTTCACATATTCACTGTACCATGTCTTGATGTGTTGTTATGCATATTTCTTAAATTCCTAATGCATTTTTACATTCATATTATTTTACATATGACAGTGAACAGAAGTTTCCTTTAGAAATTAAAAAATTATCAATGAACTTATCTTCCAAGTTTCTGTGGTCTTGTTTTGGTTATGCATGTTGTCGGTTTTTACACCCAAGTGTTTAGAAAATGTGAGTTTTTCTGAATGTCTACTTTTTAAATGGTAAATAAGTTCCCAATAGTTTGCAGAATTCAATTTCATAATTGCTATCCTGTGAGAGATTTCACTGAAAAATAGTATATTGGTTAGTTTAGTTGAGTTATAAATTTTAGTCATGTATGGACATGCGGGTTGATTGTTGGCATACTGTATTACTTTCATACTATATTTATGCATTCTGTTAAGAATACTGTTTGAAATTTACACAGTTTCAGATATTTGATTCAATTTTATAAAGAAATATTAGCAGAAATGGTGTTTGTTTGGTGTTGTGTGTGGTTTTTGTACTCTGCCGGTATTGCTCGTCACTTAAGTTTTTACATGGTTTTTAAATTTTTAATGCTTGGGAATTTTTTGGAAATAATTTGCACTGTTCAATTTAATGTGTTTGATTTTGTAAGAGGTTTCATTTTGGCAAAGCAGATTATTTGGTTCACTGCACTTAATGGTTTTTGGTGGAGGCAAATCTTGAATAGCTGTTGTTGTGTTGTGATTATTTTGAATTGCATGCTGGTGATTAACTTATTGAAGATTATGTGACATTGAAGTTGATGATTTCTACGTATGAGAAGAAGTTAAATGTTTTTGTTGATTATTATTTCATTTCTGGTAGTCTTTGTTTATATAGATTTTCCATATTTGGATTACTTGGGATATTCAATTTAATTGTTTATAATGTGATTACATCATCCTAGCAAGTGTAGTTGAAGGTGAAAGAGTGTTATTATCTCATCAACAACTTTATTTTGTAAAGATGAAGTCTGAATATTGAATGGGCATTTAGGATTCCCCCCCCCCCTTCTGATGGCAGTTATCAATGAGTGAAGGCATGTCAACTGAACTTCATATCCTATTTTTTATGAATGAAATGAAGAAATTTTGAAAAGATATCTACTTTGTTATGCTCTAACATGGAAGAAGAATGTATAGTTATATGAAGCAGTTTTATAGCAGAAAGAAGATGAAGTTTGTGTACAGTGTAAATGACAACAAAAAATCAACCTTTACTTTCAACTGAAGATAAGAGAAGACAAACTGGAACATAGATGTCACTCTTCTGAAATGATGTGTTGATCATTTTCTTCATACAAAGAGATGCTGGAAGACAACATACATGAAAGCTGTTTCAATTTTCATTCAAAGAATTTTAGTGGAAAAGACTTGTTTTGATGAAAATCCATAGGAAGCATTTCTACACTGAGTTTGACTGATTTCACAATGTTAAATAGCATATTGTTTACTGTGTTAGGTGTTAATTCATTATTTCCATGAATAGTTAATTGTTACTATTTAAATACATGCAATTTATGAATTCTTTAGAGACTAAATGGACAGTATAGTTATGAACACTATTTAAATGCATTGTTACATCAACAATGATGCCCAGTAACAATTTATGATTCTATTATTCTTAGCTAACTGTAAGCAACAGTGAATATTGTTCTTAATACTTTTCAACACATTGTTACATCAACAATATTAAAGGCAACAATGAAGAACAAATGATATATGTGAATAATAGTATTAAAATCTCTTCATTAACAAGGTGTTTTGATATTTGCTTCATTGAAGAAGGATCATAATGAGGTAAGTGGATTTAAGTTTATGAATACTGTATTTGACACACTTGTAAACAAAAGAGTGTTTCGAAGATTCCACGACAACATTCAATTAACAGTGTCTGCTCCTTTTTTTTTAGGCCAAGTATGAACTGTAATAGTTTTAAAAATAGGACTTTTATGAATATTTGGGTACACTGCATTCAATATTTTTTTTCACATTAAGGATTTTAAATGAATTTGAATATCTAATACAAACTTGCAATGTTTCTTCGTAGAACATTATTCATCCTTGCATATTCACATACCATTTTTACCAAATTAAATTGATAGCAATTAAAATATATATTAATTACACTTCTTTTCTATATAAGAAATCTGAATTTATTAGTAATTTTTTAGATTACATAACTTTTTTTATGTTTGAACTATGCTTTAGAATAGGATTTCTTCTGTCTCGTTGTACTGAAATGCAGTGTTATTGAATTTTAGACAAAATTTCATAAATATTTTCATAAAAAGTGTTTTAATTTGAAACACACATGCTTTGAAGGAGGATAATAATGATGTTAATGGTTAGAAAAGTTATCATTTTCACATTTGTGAGTAGAGAATTGTTACGAGGATTCCTCGGTGACATTCAAGTTGCAGTGTGCACTACTTATATTTTTAAAAAAATGTAGATATAGTACATCAGAAAATGAATTTTCATTGATAATAAGAGTTTTACTACATTCCTAATTTTATTAACATTATGGATAAGGTAATTTAGTTATTTTCATACAAACATGTCATGTTTCAACACAGAATATTCTTCATCGTTACATATACAAAGATCATTTTCCCCAAATTTAAGAACTACCAATGAAAAAAATGCATTACATATAATTTATGACTTGTTAAAGATTGTTTATTTAATAGTAATTTGAAGTTAATGTATCTTTTTATGTTTAATGCTTTAAAATAATAATGTTAATAGTGCACATGCATTATGTTCAAAAATAGAATTGACTTTGTTGTACTCAACTGTGCATTCATTGAATTTCAGACAAATATTAACACAGAAAATGTTTAAATCTGAAACAATGTATCATTGAAATGGTTATTATAATGTTTGTGTACATGTCAGGGTTAATATAAGTTAGTTTGATCTCAATGGTTTGTGCCTGAAATGGTGAAGGAAAGATATACCATTCAATATATAATTATATAACTGTATTTATACATTTATTTTTATAATATAAAAACTTGTATGTGTTCTTTTCTCAATAACAAGTACATTTGACATTATTTAATTGTTATTTACAAGAATAAACCTTACAAGTAACTGATAGTTTAATGCGTAAGCTTATTTAGACAAACAGTATTTACTGAATTATTGAAAATCGTAACCTAGCACATTAGAAACATTTCACACATCATTAACATAAAGAAATGACAATTTCTATGTTTGTTAATGTTTTGCATTAATTAAAGAATTATCATTTTACATGCAGCTTTATATGTGGTATGCACTTACATGTTTAGCATTCAGATGGTTGTTACAATGTTTGTGTACACATAAGAGACAATTTATGTCTTTTTGATATCAATGATATGTGACAGAAATGATATTGGAAATATAAACCACTCAGTATAAAAGAATGTAACTGTCTTACACGTTAACATTTTTAATATTGAAACTTGTAAGGTCTGTTTCATGCATAACAAGTACATGTGAGACTTTTTGAGTATTCTTTACATTAATAAACTGACATAGTTTAATGAGGACGTTTGTTTCGACAAACAGAATTAACTGAAATGTTGAAAATAATTGCTTAGTGTTTGTACTTATCTCATTATAAGAATTTCTCACAATGTTTACATTAAAAGAAAGATAACAATTACAATGTTTAACAGAATAATCATTTTATATGCAACTTCATATATAAGTTATATGCTCTTGTATGTTTATAGTTACCAGTTTATGAGTATTTTACTGCATTTCACATAACACTAAATGTAAAAATGGGTACATTTCATATAGATTAAAGAATATGCTTAAACAGGAGAAGCAATTAATGTATTCTTATTGTAAACACTATGAAGAAATAAGAATCTTGCAGACATATTGCAATTGTAAAAAAACACTCTTAATAACTTCTTCATTGAATGTTCAAACTTTATGCCTGTATTTAACATAATGTAAGTAAAAGGAAATGTTCCATTTGATACAGTGTTTACATGAACAATGAATGAAACATTTCACATGAACAAAAGAATGCATTGCAACATTAAGAGTGTACAATTTTGTAAGGTAAAATTACACACAGGTTGGGTTTTTATAGAAACATATGTATATAACTTGTTTCAACATGTAATAAGCACTTGCATATTGCAGCTTCTAACTATATTACAGTGCATTTTACATGACATTAAACTTTAAAAACAACTTGTAATATGTAGAAACATTTCTCTTTAAGTAAATAAGAAGCTGAACATAGTAATATAGATACTGGATGAAACATTTGAAGAAATCTATGTATTCATTCATTGTAAATATTGTATAATGAAGCTATACATTAATTAGAATTGGAAATAACAATCTTAATAATGTATGGCTCTATTTAACACAATATAAGTATGACATTACACTTCATATAATGTTTATATGAATAAATACATATAAATTTTGCATTAATATTAGATAGAGGTTACAATTTCAGTGTAAGGTGAAATTACACATATACTTTATAGTAAGCATTCTTCATATAAGTATTATCTATTTACATAATCTGTTTGAACAAGTAATAAACACCTATGAGTAGAATCCACAAACTATATGTTTGTATTTAACATGAAATAAGTATGTCAATCACATTTTGAACTTTATTAAAATTAAAAAACTTGCAATATGAGAAAGTTATTGCATTCCACATTGTATTACAAGTAAAGAATGGGAACATTTGGCACAGTTTGAAGATGAAGCTTAGTTAAGATGAAACATTCTTTGAATGTAAATGTTGTTTGAAGAAATGGGAACCCACACATAAATTATAGTTGGACAAAGGACTCTAAATAATTTATCTATTTGATTGACAAGCTTTCTGCCTGTATTCAACAGAATATAACATAAAATTAAACACTAACAAGATAATGCTGTACATGAAAACAATATTAATATTAGAATAGGGTTACATTTACAGTGAAAGTAAACATTAGGCATTCCTTACAGTCAACTTGTTTGAACAAGTAATATGAATCTATAAATTGTATTTACTTGAAGATGAAGATTTCCTTGCATTATAAACAACATTTAATAATTAGAACAACCTGTTATATGATGAAACATTTCACACTGAGTAAAGATGAAGCTTACTGAGTTTAATGATATAGATTCTTGATGAAATATTTTAAGAAATTTATGCATTCTTTGATTGTAAATAGTACATGAAGAATCTGCACACAAAATATAGTTGGTAATAACATTTTTATGCAGAAATTTGTTGAATTTAAAAACCATATCTTTGCATTTATAGTACAAAGTAACATTAAACATTCATTTAAGACTTGAGCTTTCTTTATACAACTGTTACCTCTTCATATCACTTATTTCCACAAGTAATAAGCACTAATGTGTTGAATATACAAATTGTATGTTTGAATTTTACATAATCTTATGATTTCACTCAACATGAATTATGAAAACAACTTGCAGTATGAGTAAACATTTCACAAGTGATTAACCATGAAGCTAAATAACAAATAAATGAACAATATAATGGATACTAGATGAAACATAAAGGGAGATGAATGTTTATATTTATACACACAAAATGCAGTAAGAAATCATACTCTTATGCATTAATAAGTTGAATATACAAGCCATATATTTGTATATATCACACTATAAGAATATCTTTGCATTTTACACAATGTTTACATGAATGGAAGTTTACAATGTCATGAAATATTTTGCATTAGTGAAAGATTAAGCTCACTAATTAATTGTACAAGAACTGAATGAGCACATTCATTCACAAATGAATGATATTGAATATTACATGAAGGAATACATTTATATTAAAGCTTGCACTCAATTATATGTTGAATTTCACATATTAAAAAACAGTATTTGTATTTACCTCAGTATTTACAGTAGAAATTGTTTGAATTGGAAAGAGATTTCATTTTTAGCACTGTTAGAAGATACATTACACATTGTATGAAGGGAATTACACAACTTGTGCATTTATTAAAACAATTTGACCTACTTTGAAGTTCATATGAAGTATACAAGAACATTTACAGCTTTTACTTCACTAATTTGACATTCTTTACACCAAATTCAGTTCTAAATAAGAATTACTTCAAAGAACACTTGAATTCTTTCTGCGAATGCATATAAATATGAACTTTACCAGACATTTATCTTAATTTGCTAGAATTTAAGTGCTTGACCTACTTTTAGGTTTGAATCAAGTATTTAACAACATTTGAAGGCTTTATTTCATTATTTTTATAATATTTACACCAAATTGAGTTCTAAATAAGAATACATTCTGCAAATACAGGTATTTAACTTAATTATAGCGTATTAAAACTCTATAAATTTGTATTTGAGTGAATTAAATATAATTCAACAAATATAAATGTTACTTGACATTTTAAATTCAGAAGCATAAACAATTTCATAAATATCAATAAAAATTCACAAAAAGTAATTGAAGAAAATTCAAAATGTAAACATTTTAAGGAAAAACGGAGATGCGCGATTTTCGGCAAAGTCCTAATAGGAGCACGCGATAAGGTGAAATTTTCTACTAAGTCCGACGATGTGAGAAGTCGCGTTTTTCAGCAAACTCCAAATCAGAACGCGCGATAAGGTGATAGTCGCTTCGCTAGTTTTCCGTCCAAGTCCGACGATGTGAGATTTTCGGCAAAGTCCTAACCGGAGCACGAGAAAGTGAGAAGTCGCTACCCGAGATTTCCTTCTAAGT
This sequence comes from Argiope bruennichi, assembly GCF_947563725.1. Taxonomy (NCBI): domain Eukaryota; kingdom Metazoa; phylum Arthropoda; class Arachnida; order Araneae; family Araneidae; genus Argiope; species Argiope bruennichi. The sequence continues at coordinate 127,662,684 of NC_079160.1, forward strand.
GCAAATAGGGGAGAAGTCGCGATTTTCTTCAAAGTCCAATCACCGAGAAGAGCGCTAAATACTACGTAGCACTAGTTCGGCGAAACGGGTTGCCTGTGCACAATTTTTCTTATTTTCGCCCGCGGCGGCTTCTTCCGGTCGCCTGGTGGCTGGGCAAAGCGCGCGCCACTCGCGATCACGAGCGGAACGTCGGGGATCGTCCGTAGCCCTATATGAGTAGCAGGTGACTGCTGGAAACAGTGGTCGATCGCGAGACAGAATGCGTTTTAAAAACGCGTCGTAATCTCGCGAACCTGTCTTAGGTCTCGGCAACGGGATTGGGTTGTTAGTACCGGTTGGCTACCTCCGGGAAAGCGGTCCTCTAACGTTGACGGTGGGTCTGTCGTGCCCGATCGGATCGGTTCTCGGTTCTTTATGGGTCGGTCGGACGCTGCCTCCGGGATCGAGGGTGTTATTCTTCTGCTACGAAGGCTGCGATCGGCGGGGAGGTATTCTCCGTCTTTCTGGCCGCTTCCAAACTATCTCAGCCTCTCTGCGAGCGGCTCGGCCCCCGTGCCGTTGACGCGACGAGCAGAACCGTACTTAAAGGAATTGATTGGTTTTCTGCATCTGTGTCCAGCGCACATATCTTCTCGATGCCTCCGCACTCGCCCCGCGGCGTTGAAGCCGTCGGGGAAGTCGTGAGACTATAGAACCTCTGTAGATTGCACGGGGAATACCTACACAAAAAGCGAGATTGACTGAGGGATCCTCCGTTGTCGAGGCGTCCCCCGCGACTGAGATGGTCGCGACTCGTGAAATGTAAGGATTCGGAGTGCATTTTCCGAACGTTCTAACGAACGATGGAAGTTACCTGGTTGATCCTGCCAGTAGTCATATGCTTGTCTCAAAGATTAAGCCATGCATGTCTAAGTACATGCCGTATTAAGGCGAAACCGCGAATGGCTCATTAAATCAGTTATGGTTCCTTGGATCGTACCTTACTACTTGGATAACTGTGGCAATTCTAGAGCTAATACATGCAGCAGAGCTCCGACCTTCGGGAACGAGCGCTTTTATTAGACCAAAACCAATCGGGCCTCGTGTCCGTCTCTTGTGGTGACTCTGTATAACTTTGGGCTGATCGCACGGGCTCGTCCCGGCGACGTATCTTTCAAGTGTCTGCCTTATCAACTGTCGATGGTAGGTTACGCGCCTACCATGGTCGTAACGGGTGACGGGGAATCAGGGTTCGATTCCGGAGAGGGAGCCTGAGAAACGGCTACCACATCCAAGGAAGGCAGCAGGCGCGCAAATTACCCACTCCCAGCACGGGGAGGTAGTGACGAAAAATAACAATACGGGACTCTTTTGAGACCCCGTAATTGGAATGAGTACACTCTAAATCCTTTAACGAGGATCCATTGGAGAGCAAGTCTGGTGCCAGCAGTCGCGGTAATTCCAGCTCCAATAGCGTATATTAAAGTTGTTGCGGTTAAAAAGCTCGTAGTTGGATCTCAGCTCCGGCCGGACGGTCCGCCTACCGGTGGTTACTGTTCGCTGCCGAGCGTTCAGGGGGCTTCTGTCTATGATCTTCACCGGTTGTGGGCGGAGACCCTCACGTTTACTTTGAAAAAATTAGAGTGCTCAAAGCAGGCGCGACGCCTGAATAATTGTGCATGGAATAATGGAATAGGACCTCGGTTCTATTTTGTTGGTTTTCGGAACACGAGGTAATGATTAAGAGGGACAGACGGGGGCATTCGTATTGCGACGCTAGAGGTGAAATTCTTGGACCGTCGCAAGACGAACTACTGCGAAAGCATTTGCCAAGAATGTTTCCATTAATCAAGAACGAAAGTTAGAGGTTCGAAGGCGATCAGATACCGCCCTAGTTCTAACCATAAACGATGCCAGCCAGCGATCCGGCTGTGTTCCTCAAATGACACGCCGGGCAGCTTCCGGGAAACCAAAGCTTTTGGGTTCCGGGGGAAGTATGGTTGCAAAGCTGAAACTTAAAGGAATTGACGGAAGGGCACCACC
>NC_079160.1:127672205-127692205 GCF_947563725.1 Argiope bruennichi
TTTTTTAAAAAAAAAAAAAAAAACAGCTCTATATTCCATACATGTAGTTGCCATGACATTGATTCCGTCAGCGATACATTTGTCTGTTGCAATAATTCAAAATTCATTTACCAAAAAAAAAAAAAAAAAAATCACTTCTAGAAACATTTATTCAATAATGATAAACATTGTAGCTCAATTGAATGATAGCTGACATAACTTGATACGTACAGGCAGTTTATTAGTAAAGAAATGAAAAATTTATATAAAAAAAAGATTAAATTTCATTCAGCATACAAATGAGTTAATACTTTTTTTATCCTATTAGAAGAACTCACTTACCTTTTTTACGATATCCTTAACAAAAGAAATGAAATCATTTAATTGAAAATTCAATGAAGGTAACAAATGTTATTGCCGTACAACATTTTTCTTAGTAAACAGTCAGATAAACAATCGTAATTCATTCAAAACGAAAAGTAATTATCCGTGTGCACCTCCAAGTATTTTTCCAAACTTCTTTATAATTAAAAAAAAAAAAGCAGAATTTTAGTATGTTATATTAATCAGTGATCCGTTAAAACGGTTGTAATGAATCATTTTCGAATAAAATATCTTATTTCTGAGAATTGCCACCGTGCACAGTAATACAAAATTCAAACATAAGATCGTGATACTTTATCCGTTGCAACGTATCAAATGGATTGTACGCATTAAAAAAAAATTGTGGAAAATGATATCCTATTTCTGAGAAACGTTTTCGGATAGGATCATAAATCATTCTGATACGAAACGTTACAATTTAAAAACAATTGCCAATACTGAAAAGTGAAAAAGTTTGAATCTGTAGAGGCTGTATTCTAGCGTCCCAGGATACTTTTCCAGTTTTTTGATTGGCAGACGATTTGCAGCTCGATTTTGCTTCAAAAGGAACTGTGACCGTGTCTGTTGAAATTCATTTCTTGAACTTCGATGGCGGTCTTTTAAACGGAATATTATTTGCAATTTTCCTTTGTGTATTTTAGAATGCTGTATATTTTATAACTCATTATTATTTCCTTAAAAATCGGACCTTCATTCTCGTTCCCTGCTGCAGACGATAATTATCACTTCGAACAGAGGATGCAAAAGAGTTTGTTTTTCAACGGAAAGAAATGAAATGGTGTTTAACTTAATCGTCGTTCTTTTTCAAATTTTCTGTTCCGTTGTTAGTTGCGAAGTATTTATTTTACCAGTTAAAAATAGGAAATGTCTTTTTATCATATTGTAGTCGTCGAATTCTGTAAGTGTTCTTTTTATTTAGCGAATAGAAAACCAGAAGTGCAGTGCGGGAAAAAAAAAACAAGAAAAAAAAAAAACGCCAACCGGGTGCTAAATTGCGTCATTTAATTCCTTTTTCTAACGCTTCTTTTGGAATATTTTGGGTTTAACACTGTAGCATGTCAACAACTGTTTTCGACGGACATTTCTTTTGGAAGGAAAGTGATAACTGTTTTAGAATCGAAAGTGAAATGATGAATGTGAGCAATTGAGTTATATGTCAGATTATCCTACCATTGGTGTTTTGTTATGGCGTGTCAAAATTGTTTTCCAAACATAATCTTGAGATGTTGTTACAAAAAACTGTAATAAAATTTATATAGTTATTTCAATTCTGCCATTTGATTCAGGAATTTTGGCTCATTCTGATATGTTGAGAAAGCAATAGAATAAAAAAATTGCAAAAGCTACTGCAGTTGGAAAATGGGTAAGTTTTTCTAAAAAATTTTTCAATGGTTTGTTTGCAGTTTGTATTAAAATCTTATAATATCATCAGTTTCTTTTATATCTGATTTTAGTGTTTACGTTCAGATTTTTCATTATATCTGATTTTGTAATTTTGATTCCAATCACTTCAATAAACCTGTTATGTTTAATTGCGTACCAAGTTTCTCGTTAAGTAATCTCCTTGGTAGTATAGGTAGCCCTTTTTGTGACACATTAAAACTTTACTGTTTCATTTCCAAATCTTCTTCCTTTGTGTTCTTCAATTTGTGGATAAATTCCTATTCATTCTTAAATAGATTCATAATCTGCATTCACTTTGTTTTTTTAGAATTGCAAAACAATTCAGCATTCATTGAGTGGTAACGTGGATAAGTTCTTGCTATCTAAATAATTCTGACCAAAAAAAAATTTTCTATTAAATTACCAAAAGTGAAGTACAGTCCTTTCAGCAAGGCGTGTTATTCGAAATTACAATTTTGTACTGATACTTTTGAAATGAATGACTATTTTTTGTTTTGTTTTGAGAGCGAGTGCTGAAATCCTTTCAAAATGATTGAAACATCTGAAATTTCATGAATTTTTGGTGTGTAAAAAAATACATTTTCTTTTCAAAACTTTGACCGTGAAAATAATAACACAAGCAAATAAATTTCCTTTAGTCTATATATATTAGACATCAATTTTTGTTACATGTGTATTTTACACACATTCACTTCGTTATACTTTTGGCTTTCAATTTTAGTTGCATGTCTCTCCCCCCCCCCCCCCATTGCACACTTTCACTATGTTGGTGTGGTGTGGAAGTATGCAGAGTGCAATTTTGGTTCATTTCAATATGTAATTTATGTACGTGGTGTCTTTACAATTCACTAAAGAAGAAGCATAAGTTTCAGTAATGATGCGGACAAATTTGAATTGATGTCTTTTGTTTTCGAGAATTAACTTTGGTATTGTAGTGACCGATTTTAATTAAACATTCTTTTAAGTATTTTCTAAAATAATAACCTATTTCGGTTTAGAGGGAGCCTTTTTCTGATTACAAATTTAAATGTGGTTTTTGTGCATTAAATTCTTACACCCCCCCCCTTTTTTTTTTTTTTTTTTTTTTAAGTTTCAACTGTTTATTTCTAGTGTTCATTTCATTGTGATGTATTAGTTCGCATCTCTTAATGTTAACTAATTTTTTTGGTTGCATATATTTCTTTTAAATGAAATCAAATTGAAAAATGAACTGCTTGTTTTTCTTTTGTTTTGAGAGCGAATTCTGAAATCATTTCTGATTGCTTGAAACCTCTGATTTTTTATAAATTTTGAGTGCATGAAAAATACTTCCCCCCTCCCCCCAATTTGTGTTTTGAATGTGGAAATAATATCACGAGTAATCAACTTTCTTTTAATTATATTTTTGGTTTTCGCTCTTGCTTGCATGCATCTTTTGACCATTCCCCCCCCCCCCCCCAATTACAATTTTGTGCTGATAGTAGTGAAATGAATTCAATTTATTTTGTTTTGTTTTCATGGAAAATGATCAAATCTTTTCTAAATGATTGAAACATCTGGAATTGCATAAAGTTGTGGTGCATAAAAAATTAATTTTGTTTTCAAAATATTGTGTGTGTGTATATATATATATATATATATAATATTAGACATTAATTCCAGTTGCGTGTGCATTTTACACAAATTCACCCCATTATACTTTTGCCTGTCAATTTCACTTGCATGTATATCTCTTCCCCCCCCCCTCCCCCCCTGCACATTTTCACTGTGTTGGTGTGGTGTGGAAGTATGCAGCATGCAATTTTGGTTCGTTTACATATGTAATTTATGTACAGTGTGTCTTCACGATTCACTTCAGAAGTATATTATCTAAATTTCTCTATTGATTCGAACAATATTAAATTCACATCTCCTGTTTTCATAAATTAATTTTCATATTGCAGTGTCTTAATTTAAGTGAACATTCCTGTTAGTATTTTACAAATTAAGTATGTATTTTGTGCATATCTCCCTCCCCCCCCCCTTTATCTAGTTTTCATTCCATTTCGATTTATCAGTTCACATCTTTTAATATTCAATATCATTTTATGTTGTAATTTCTTTTTAATAAAATTTAAGATGTTTTCATTTTATTGATTCTATTCAATATGTTCATGTGGTGTGGAAGCTGTTATATTTCCATTGAATTTATTTTAATATGCATTTTTCTCATTTGTACTTTTGTGTGTTCATTACGTGACATGCTCAATAAATTACTATTATCATTAAGAGTCATTCCCCCCCCACACACACACACACTCAATGATTTTGTTGCTTTTTAATGTTGTACAGTCCTTGCAGTAATGTGTATAATTTATAATTACAAATTTCTACTGGTACGTGTGGAATGAATGAATAAGTATTTGATTTGTTTTGAGAGCGAGTGCTGAAATCATTTCTGGCATCTCATAAATTTTTGGTGAATAAGAAATGAGTCTTCTGTTCCAAATTTGCTGTTTTGACCATGAAAGTTATTTCATGAGAAAACAACTTTTATGAAATCAACTTTGTTAAATTATATATTTGGTTTTAATTTTGCTTGCATGTGTCTTAATTCTCACACACATTCACTGTGTTGGTGTGGTGTTGAAATATGCAGGATACAATTTTGGCTCATTTCCATATGTAATTAATTCATGTGCATGATGTTTTTATTATTTATTAAAAAAACGTGTTCCATAAATTTCTGTATTGATTCGGACAATATTGAATTAGCATCGCCAATTTTTATGATTTAATTTTGGTATTGTGGTTACTGATTTTAATCGAACAGTCTTCTTCTAATAAGTAACAAATGTATTTCCGCTATTGGTTTTAGATGGAGTATTTAAATAATTGTTTATTAGAATATTACTTTTGTGCGTGATTTCCCCCCCCCCCCCCAAAAAAAAAAGATGTTTCAGTCTTCTTCCTTTCACTGTTTCTTTTTTTTACATGTTCATTCCTAGTGATAATTTCATTTCGAGTTATTAGTTTAAATCTCTTAATGTTTACTACCATTTTATGTTGTAAAAAAATTTTTTATGAAATTAAGGATGGTTTCATTTTATGAACCATTCACTCCATTCATGTGGTGTGAAAGCTGTCAGATGTCCATTAAATTTTTCTCCATATGCATTTTCCTCATTTGTGCTTGTTGTGTGTTTTAAGTGTCGTGCTCAATAAATTTATGCAATCATTCAGAATGTTTCCTCTTCCCCCCCCCTTATATTTTTTTATAGTGTTGTATGCCAGTGTAATTTTTTAATTTATTTTCTAAGAACTAAAGAGATAATTTTGTTTTTACAGTGAACGTTGAAATAGTTTTAAAAAAATGGTCATACAAGATTTCTTTTATTCCATTTAAAGGATGTTATTTTGTTTATTTTTAAAAAGCTTTTCTTCCTGCTGTACTATTAATTTCATGTTCATTAATTGAAGTTTAAATTTTTTTAATGTTATTGCTTTTGGTTTCATGCCTTATATATATATATGCGTATGAAATTATAGATGTTTTGTTTGCAATGACTTTATCTGTATAGTGTTGGTGTGGTGTGACAGCTGTCAGAATGGCATTTGAATGCATTTTTTTATCCATTCTGCATGTTCTAGTTTGCTTTGTGTTTCTGATGTCTTAACGGATCACATTATATCAATTGATCAAGATAATATTGCTTTATTTTTTCTTTCAATCCTGTTTATATATGTGTCAGTTACTTTTTCAAAATGCATTTAATAATAGGTTAATTTGTTTTATTCTTTATTATTGTATAAAGCTAAAAATTTATTATTGTATAAAGTTAGTTACTCATTAACACGTGTTTATTCTATAGAAATATTCGTATTAGAATATTAAAGGAAAGTGACTGATGGTTTGTTGACATTCTCTGAAACAGTGATTAACAAGTTCATGTAATACAAAAATTCACTGAAACATTTTAAATTCAGTGAAGCACATAAAAAACAATGTTTACAATTGATTTGGTTAGGATTTCTTTGAAATCTTTTTCGAAAACAAATATTTTATTTTGTATTGAATAATAAATATCTTAAATTATTATTTGTTATAAAAGTTCCCCCCCCCCCCCTTCAATTGCATTAAACTGAGATTACCACTGCTTACTTTACTAATGTCTTCATAATGTCAGTTTCTTTAAATAAAAAAAAATAATGAGTATGATATATCTTATTATTATTTGGACACGCTTTGAAGAATTTTAAGCTTTGCATGGTTCATAGCATTTGTAGTTCATTCCCCCCCCCCCCCCATATTCTCTGGTTGCTATAAAAACAAAAACTGTTAGTAAAATGAAACGCTTCTGCTTTCTTTCAATTTTTTTATTTTTTTTATTTTCTGGTTCTACAAATGAATTGGTAGTTCTGCTTTGAAAGTAGCAACCAGGTAAGTTGCAGAAAAGACATAAAAATGTTAATATCCTTGAAACAAAATATTGTTCAGTGTAATGTTCTTATAAGATGATTTTAAGTTTATATAGTGTTTTGTTAATCCTGCTTTGTCTATATATGAATTGCATGACCACTCCCACCTTACTTTTGTTTTGCACATAAAATTCATATTTTTAAATTTTGCTTTGTACATTTATGCAAGCTTCATCACCCAACTGCATATTTCCTTTGTGTTGTGGAAATTTATTTGGATATTGAAGTGTGAAAACCTTCATTACTTGCTTTTTGAATGTAAAATCACAGTGTGAAAGATTTGTTTATGTATGTGACATGATATCAAAATGTACTGTTTTGATGATGCTAATTTGTTTGTTTCTGTTTTGCAGAAAATTTTAACATTTATCAATATGAAATTTTATGAAAAATTAAGTGCATAATTGTTTCTTCATGTGAACTGTAGGTTTGTATCTTTTCTTTTACTTTAAATGAGTTATAATACATCTAATTGCATCTATTTAGCTAGTAAGGAATTTTGGGATTAGTAGGTCTAATGAATAACAAAATGAGTTTAAGTTTACATTTGGAGCTTATATTGTTTATTAAAGTGATAATTCTTATTTTTTATTATAAAACAGGTTATTACCCCCCCCCCCCCCCAATTTACATTCCTCACCTTTAAAAGTATACATTTCCTTCCAATGTATTTAATCCATTAAATGCTTGACAGTATTATATTGAATTTAATATTTTTATGGTGAAAATAATCATTTCTAAAGTTTCCCTCCTTTATATTTAATTCATGAGTTGTGTATTGCACTTGACTGAAAATATTGAAAAAAAAAAAAAATTCTTATGTATAGACTTCTGTTTGACATTTTTAAAAAATTAATAATAATAAATGTTATAAGGAAAATAAAAAAAAAAAAATGTATTTGGTAAAAGAAAATCTTAAATGCATATGAAGAAAAGAGAAAAAAAAAAAAAGTTCCGATGAGTAACTGAAATTAAAATTCTTCTGTTTAAAATTCCTTTTCTAAAATTAAAAAAAAATGTAACAATCAGTTCCGATAGATAAAAAGTTTGTTGTCATTTTTCTCTTCGGGAGGGGAAGTAAATGTACAATGTTGCCATTCATGAAATGAGTTGTTATTATTGGAAACTGAATAGACACCGTAGCGGTCATGGTGAGTAAGTCATCCTACACCACTGATTGGTTCGATGGGATCCGAACATGTGATCGCAATCTTAATTATTTCTTTGCTAGGCGGTTGAATCCTGATTAACTGTTAACCGAACTGATTTCAACGGCTCTTCATTTGAATTTCATTTGTCCGTTGGTTGTCGGCGTGTGTGCTCTTCCATTGTTTGTGCTTTTCTAGAAATCTTTTTTAATTTCTAATTAATTTTTTTTTTCTTTTGTAGATGGATGTTTTGCATATTTACTGAGCGGATTTCCTCTTCAAGAATGAGTTTTATGGATTGCGTGTGTTTCAAGATTAAAAGAGAAACTGCCGAAAAGAATGTCTTTGTGTGCGAGAGAGGTTTGAAGAAGATTTTAATTTTGTTTTCATCTGTGATGAATTCTAATTCCGAAGTGTTTGTGTATGATGATTTTTAACAACTAGTCGAAGCTGAATGAATTTCCCGGATGATATGTGTGAAAGTCATCCTGAGAAATATTTCTACTGCTTCTATCTGTGCTAGAAAAGTTTGAAGTTCATTCATTGACCTTCAACTTCCATATGTTGCGATTTCTTTTTTAGCACATTTTGTGATTAATTTTAACAAGAATGGAATGCTTTCACTGGTTTATCCTTCATGAGAATTGAAATTTGTGACAGTGAAATTAATTTTGCTTTAAGAAGGAACATTTTTAAAAATTGCAAGGTAAGTGTTTATTTTTTTATATGTATGTTTGTTATCTATGTTATAACTTCTGTAATATGAATTTTGAACGTAGTGATGATACATCTTAAAAACATTGGCATGTTTATTCAATATTGAAATTTATGCATCCTTTATTTTCTTAATACAAGAAAAATTTAATTATATAACCCTTCCATAATATGAATTGGAAATAAATTTCTTCTTGTAATAACTGGATGCATATTTGATTTAGTAATGAATTCACTTATACATTTCATTTTATTAATACTTAGCTTTTTTTTTCATTAATTGCTATTCCACTTTTGTTTCTCACGTATGATGAAGTACTTTGCTTTTGTAGTCTAATTGTTCATATATACAAGAAATCATTTTCCTTTACTATTGACTTGGTGTATATTAATATTACAATTTAGATTTAGTTTTATTTATATTGATTTTTCACTTCTTATTCTAGTATAGTGTAGTACTTTTGCTTTAGTATTACTTAATAACATATACAACCCTTTTATGTAATGAATAAGAAATCAATTTCCTTTATAAATGGCTTGGTGCATGGTTAATTTTATTCAGTTATTTAATATTATTGACTGCTCAATTCATAATAAAATGCTTTGCTATAGTATAATTTCTATGTAGTAACATCTTTTTTATAATATGATGTAATTTTACTACAGTGTTGAAGTGATAACAATCAGTTTGAGTAATTGTTAAAGTTTATACTGTTTATTATTTAATTTTGCAACAATATTTTTATTATGTGCAGTGAATTAGTTTATTTATTAATAGTTTCATGATAATTTAACTTATTTGATTTTAGTGTAACCTAAATATATACAAAGAATTTTATTATAATCAATAATATTAAGTGAAATAGTACTGATTAATCTTGAAATTAAAATACGCATTAACTTAATTGACAAAGCAAGAAATGAGAATTTAAGAAGAATGAAGACAAAGAAGCATGATGTGTCTTGACAAGAAGAGAATGCTGTGCCATGTTATCCTGTGCATCAAGCAACTTGGATGGGAAAGGCGAACTCCCCTACATTCCTGTATTTCACTTTTCAATCCTGTGTTCATTCGGCATGGCACTTGGTACGTAACCGGAGGGTTGCTTTTCACCTGCACGATGCTTTGCTGTGTTATCCTGTGCACCCGTAGATCTTTGAAGAAAGTTGTGGGTTTTGTTTCATTCCTGTGTACCGCCTGTCTTGGATGAAAATGTCGTCCCTGCACTTTGAAAATATTAGGAGATTTGTGTGGGTGAATAAAATGCTCGATTTCTGGCATTTGCTTATTTTGCTCTATTTATTTGTAAACAAACATTTTGCTTTTTTTTATTTATTTCATTTATCTCCTATGAGCAAAAATTAAATCTTTATGTTCAATTTTAAGCTTACTTTTGCATAAATTAAGTTTTGTTTCTTTATTTTGTAATTAAGCGTCTTAGAAGTAATTTTAACTCATTTGTTTTAATTACTTCTCATTGGATTATCACCTGTTTATTTATGGTATCTTTTCTGTGGCCTGATTCCAAATGGGAAGCACCTATAGGCTTGTTTGTTATCTTAAAGGAACAAATCGTTGAGTGTTTTCTCTTTGGATAAGGCCACAAAGGTATTTCTTAGTTACATGGTTTGAAAAAAATATATATATAGTATTGTAAGTTATGCATATATTCATGATTAAGCTGTTAGTTATTGAAATAATTAATTTAATTTTTATTATTAGTGTATAGTTAATATTTTTTTTACTAGCAATGTATGCTGTTATCTCGATATCTCTTCTTCGCTGTACTGTGTTTAAGTAATTCAGGTTATTTATATTATAAGAGTTGTTATTAGTATTGGAAAATGATTTATTTATTGATTGAAATTATACTGACATTTCTTTTTAAAGTTGAAGATTTAAAATCTAACAATAAGACTGAATTCAGTTTCACAGTGTGCACCCCCCCCCCCCCCTCTTTAAGAATGCCAACTTTTAATTTAAGCCTATTTATTGTAAATTAGTGAAAACAAAAATCAATTCATTGTTGTTGTTGTTTCTCCCTTCATTTAATTGTGTTTTTCCTAATTTCAAGTCTATTTAGTAGAAATTTGTTTCTGTTTTTAATTTGAATAGTATTGGATTGCTCGAATCCTGTCGAGCAGTGTCCAAGTACATATTCTTTCCATTTTTTTCTTTTTATTGCACATCTTTCATGTGTAGCTGATATATTTGCTTACTAAATTTATTTCTATATAATTTGAATTAGTATATTCATTATTGTTTTTCCTATGTAAATAAATGTTGCTTCATCAGTACTGTTTTGTTTGTTTGTTTACATTTTGACACACTAACACATAACATTGTTTATATGCATTGAGCTTTGATACATAACATATATTTCATATTAATTAAGTTAATTGTTGAAAAGTAGAAGTGTTTTTAGCAAATTTAATATAAATCTTAATGTTTATTTGAAATTATTTCTTAATGTTTATGTTTTCACATATTCACTGTACCATGTCTTGATGTGTTGTTATGCATATTTCTTAAATTCCTAATGCATTTTTACATTCATATTATTTTACATATGACAGTGAACAGAAGTTTCCTTTAGAAATTAAAAAATTATCAATGAACTTATCTTCCAAGTTTCTGTGGTCTTGTTTTGGTTATGCATGTTGTCGGTTTTTACACCCAAGTGTTTAGAAAATGTGAGTTTTTCTGAATGTCTACTTTTTAAATGGTAAATAAGTTCCCAATAGTTTGCAGAATTCAATTTCATAATTGCTATCCTGTGAGAGATTTCACTGAAAAATAGTATATTGGTTAGTTTAGTTGAGTTATAAATTTTAGTCATGTATGGACATGCGGGTTGATTGTTGGCATACTGTATTACTTTCATACTATATTTATGCATTCTGTTAAGAATACTGTTTGAAATTTACACAGTTTCAGATATTTGATTCAATTTTATAAAGAAATATTAGCAGAAATGGTGTTTGTTTGGTGTTGTGTGTGGTTTTTGTACTCTGCCGGTATTGCTCGTCACTTAAGTTTTTACATGGTTTTTAAATTTTTAATGCTTGGGAATTTTTTGGAAATAATTTGCACTGTTCAATTTAATGTGTTTGATTTTGTAAGAGGTTTCATTTTGGCAAAGCAGATTATTTGGTTCACTGCACTTAATGGTTTTTGGTGGAGGCAAATCTTGAATAGCTGTTGTTGTGTTGTGATTATTTTGAATTGCATGCTGGTGATTAACTTATTGAAGATTATGTGACATTGAAGTTGATGATTTCTACGTATGAGAAGAAGTTAAATGTTTTTGTTGATTATTATTTCATTTCTGGTAGTCTTTGTTTATATAGATTTTCCATATTTGGATTACTTGGGATATTCAATTTAATTGTTTATAATGTGATTACATCATCCTAGCAAGTGTAGTTGAAGGTGAAAGAGTGTTATTATCTCATCAACAACTTTATTTTGTAAAGATGAAGTCTGAATATTGAATGGGCATTTAGGATTCCCCCCCCCCCTTCTGATGGCAGTTATCAATGAGTGAAGGCATGTCAACTGAACTTCATATCCTATTTTTTATGAATGAAATGAAGAAATTTTGAAAAGATATCTACTTTGTTATGCTCTAACATGGAAGAAGAATGTATAGTTATATGAAGCAGTTTTATAGCAGAAAGAAGATGAAGTTTGTGTACAGTGTAAATGACAACAAAAAATCAACCTTTACTTTCAACTGAAGATAAGAGAAGACAAACTGGAACATAGATGTCACTCTTCTGAAATGATGTGTTGATCATTTTCTTCATACAAAGAGATGCTGGAAGACAACATACATGAAAGCTGTTTCAATTTTCATTCAAAGAATTTTAGTGGAAAAGACTTGTTTTGATGAAAATCCATAGGAAGCATTTCTACACTGAGTTTGACTGATTTCACAATGTTAAATAGCATATTGTTTACTGTGTTAGGTGTTAATTCATTATTTCCATGAATAGTTAATTGTTACTATTTAAATACATGCAATTTATGAATTCTTTAGAGACTAAATGGACAGTATAGTTATGAACACTATTTAAATGCATTGTTACATCAACAATGATGCCCAGTAACAATTTATGATTCTATTATTCTTAGCTAACTGTAAGCAACAGTGAATATTGTTCTTAATACTTTTCAACACATTGTTACATCAACAATATTAAAGGCAACAATGAAGAACAAATGATATATGTGAATAATAGTATTAAAATCTCTTCATTAACAAGGTGTTTTGATATTTGCTTCATTGAAGAAGGATCATAATGAGGTAAGTGGATTTAAGTTTATGAATACTGTATTTGACACACTTGTAAACAAAAGAGTGTTTCGAAGATTCCACGACAACATTCAATTAACAGTGTCTGCTCCTTTTTTTTTAGGCCAAGTATGAACTGTAATAGTTTTAAAAATAGGACTTTTATGAATATTTGGGTACACTGCATTCAATATTTTTTTTCACATTAAGGATTTTAAATGAATTTGAATATCTAATACAAACTTGCAATGTTTCTTCGTAGAACATTATTCATCCTTGCATATTCACATACCATTTTTACCAAATTAAATTGATAGCAATTAAAATATATATTAATTACACTTCTTTTCTATATAAGAAATCTGAATTTATTAGTAATTTTTTAGATTACATAACTTTTTTTATGTTTGAACTATGCTTTAGAATAGGATTTCTTCTGTCTCGTTGTACTGAAATGCAGTGTTATTGAATTTTAGACAAAATTTCATAAATATTTTCATAAAAAGTGTTTTAATTTGAAACACACATGCTTTGAAGGAGGATAATAATGATGTTAATGGTTAGAAAAGTTATCATTTTCACATTTGTGAGTAGAGAATTGTTACGAGGATTCCTCGGTGACATTCAAGTTGCAGTGTGCACTACTTATATTTTTAAAAAAATGTAGATATAGTACATCAGAAAATGAATTTTCATTGATAATAAGAGTTTTACTACATTCCTAATTTTATTAACATTATGGATAAGGTAATTTAGTTATTTTCATACAAACATGTCATGTTTCAACACAGAATATTCTTCATCGTTACATATACAAAGATCATTTTCCCCAAATTTAAGAACTACCAATGAAAAAAATGCATTACATATAATTTATGACTTGTTAAAGATTGTTTATTTAATAGTAATTTGAAGTTAATGTATCTTTTTATGTTTAATGCTTTAAAATAATAATGTTAATAGTGCACATGCATTATGTTCAAAAATAGAATTGACTTTGTTGTACTCAACTGTGCATTCATTGAATTTCAGACAAATATTAACACAGAAAATGTTTAAATCTGAAACAATGTATCATTGAAATGGTTATTATAATGTTTGTGTACATGTCAGGGTTAATATAAGTTAGTTTGATCTCAATGGTTTGTGCCTGAAATGGTGAAGGAAAGATATACCATTCAATATATAATTATATAACTGTATTTATACATTTATTTTTATAATATAAAAACTTGTATGTGTTCTTTTCTCAATAACAAGTACATTTGACATTATTTAATTGTTATTTACAAGAATAAACCTTACAAGTAACTGATAGTTTAATGCGTAAGCTTATTTAGACAAACAGTATTTACTGAATTATTGAAAATCGTAACCTAGCACATTAGAAACATTTCACACATCATTAACATAAAGAAATGACAATTTCTATGTTTGTTAATGTTTTGCATTAATTAAAGAATTATCATTTTACATGCAGCTTTATATGTGGTATGCACTTACATGTTTAGCATTCAGATGGTTGTTACAATGTTTGTGTACACATAAGAGACAATTTATGTCTTTTTGATATCAATGATATGTGACAGAAATGATATTGGAAATATAAACCACTCAGTATAAAAGAATGTAACTGTCTTACACGTTAACATTTTTAATATTGAAACTTGTAAGGTCTGTTTCATGCATAACAAGTACATGTGAGACTTTTTGAGTATTCTTTACATTAATAAACTGACATAGTTTAATGAGGACGTTTGTTTCGACAAACAGAATTAACTGAAATGTTGAAAATAATTGCTTAGTGTTTGTACTTATCTCATTATAAGAATTTCTCACAATGTTTACATTAAAAGAAAGATAACAATTACAATGTTTAACAGAATAATCATTTTATATGCAACTTCATATATAAGTTATATGCTCTTGTATGTTTATAGTTACCAGTTTATGAGTATTTTACTGCATTTCACATAACACTAAATGTAAAAATGGGTACATTTCATATAGATTAAAGAATATGCTTAAACAGGAGAAGCAATTAATGTATTCTTATTGTAAACACTATGAAGAAATAAGAATCTTGCAGACATATTGCAATTGTAAAAAAACACTCTTAATAACTTCTTCATTGAATGTTCAAACTTTATGCCTGTATTTAACATAATGTAAGTAAAAGGAAATGTTCCATTTGATACAGTGTTTACATGAACAATGAATGAAACATTTCACATGAACAAAAGAATGCATTGCAACATTAAGAGTGTACAATTTTGTAAGGTAAAATTACACACAGGTTGGGTTTTTATAGAAACATATGTATATAACTTGTTTCAACATGTAATAAGCACTTGCATATTGCAGCTTCTAACTATATTACAGTGCATTTTACATGACATTAAACTTTAAAAACAACTTGTAATATGTAGAAACATTTCTCTTTAAGTAAATAAGAAGCTGAACATAGTAATATAGATACTGGATGAAACATTTGAAGAAATCTATGTATTCATTCATTGTAAATATTGTATAATGAAGCTATACATTAATTAGAATTGGAAATAACAATCTTAATAATGTATGGCTCTATTTAACACAATATAAGTATGACATTACACTTCATATAATGTTTATATGAATAAATACATATAAATTTTGCATTAATATTAGATAGAGGTTACAATTTCAGTGTAAGGTGAAATTACACATATACTTTATAGTAAGCATTCTTCATATAAGTATTATCTATTTACATAATCTGTTTGAACAAGTAATAAACACCTATGAGTAGAATCCACAAACTATATGTTTGTATTTAACATGAAATAAGTATGTCAATCACATTTTGAACTTTATTAAAATTAAAAAACTTGCAATATGAGAAAGTTATTGCATTCCACATTGTATTACAAGTAAAGAATGGGAACATTTGGCACAGTTTGAAGATGAAGCTTAGTTAAGATGAAACATTCTTTGAATGTAAATGTTGTTTGAAGAAATGGGAACCCACACATAAATTATAGTTGGACAAAGGACTCTAAATAATTTATCTATTTGATTGACAAGCTTTCTGCCTGTATTCAACAGAATATAACATAAAATTAAACACTAACAAGATAATGCTGTACATGAAAACAATATTAATATTAGAATAGGGTTACATTTACAGTGAAAGTAAACATTAGGCATTCCTTACAGTCAACTTGTTTGAACAAGTAATATGAATCTATAAATTGTATTTACTTGAAGATGAAGATTTCCTTGCATTATAAACAACATTTAATAATTAGAACAACCTGTTATATGATGAAACATTTCACACTGAGTAAAGATGAAGCTTACTGAGTTTAATGATATAGATTCTTGATGAAATATTTTAAGAAATTTATGCATTCTTTGATTGTAAATAGTACATGAAGAATCTGCACACAAAATATAGTTGGTAATAACATTTTTATGCAGAAATTTGTTGAATTTAAAAACCATATCTTTGCATTTATAGTACAAAGTAACATTAAACATTCATTTAAGACTTGAGCTTTCTTTATACAACTGTTACCTCTTCATATCACTTATTTCCACAAGTAATAAGCACTAATGTGTTGAATATACAAATTGTATGTTTGAATTTTACATAATCTTATGATTTCACTCAACATGAATTATGAAAACAACTTGCAGTATGAGTAAACATTTCACAAGTGATTAACCATGAAGCTAAATAACAAATAAATGAACAATATAATGGATACTAGATGAAACATAAAGGGAGATGAATGTTTATATTTATACACACAAAATGCAGTAAGAAATCATACTCTTATGCATTAATAAGTTGAATATACAAGCCATATATTTGTATATATCACACTATAAGAATATCTTTGCATTTTACACAATGTTTACATGAATGGAAGTTTACAATGTCATGAAATATTTTGCATTAGTGAAAGATTAAGCTCACTAATTAATTGTACAAGAACTGAATGAGCACATTCATTCACAAATGAATGATATTGAATATTACATGAAGGAATACATTTATATTAAAGCTTGCACTCAATTATATGTTGAATTTCACATATTAAAAAACAGTATTTGTATTTACCTCAGTATTTACAGTAGAAATTGTTTGAATTGGAAAGAGATTTCATTTTTAGCACTGTTAGAAGATACATTACACATTGTATGAAGGGAATTACACAACTTGTGCATTTATTAAAACAATTTGACCTACTTTGAAGTTCATATGAAGTATACAAGAACATTTACAGCTTTTACTTCACTAATTTGACATTCTTTACACCAAATTCAGTTCTAAATAAGAATTACTTCAAAGAACACTTGAATTCTTTCTGCGAATGCATATAAATATGAACTTTACCAGACATTTATCTTAATTTGCTAGAATTTAAGTGCTTGACCTACTTTTAGGTTTGAATCAAGTATTTAACAACATTTGAAGGCTTTATTTCATTATTTTTATAATATTTACACCAAATTGAGTTCTAAATAAGAATACATTCTGCAAATACAGGTATTTAACTTAATTATAGCGTATTAAAACTCTATAAATTTGTATTTGAGTGAATTAAATATAATTCAACAAATATAAATGTTACTTGACATTTTAAATTCAGAAGCATAAACAATTTCATAAATATCAATAAAAATTCACAAAAAGTAATTGAAGAAAATTCAAAATGTAAACATTTTAAGGAAAAACGGAGATGCGCGATTTTCGGCAAAGTCCTAATAGGAGCACGCGATAAGGTGAAATTTTCTACTAAGTCCGACGATGTGAGAAGTCGCGTTTTTCAGCAAACTCCAAATCAGAACGCGCGATAAGGTGATAGTCGCTTCGCTAGTTTTCCGTCCAAGTCCGACGATGTGAGATTTTCGGCAAAGTCCTAACCGGAGCACGAGAAAGTGAGAAGTCGCTACCCGAGATTTCCTTCTAAGTGCAAATAGGGGAGAAGTCGCGATTTTCTTCAAAGTCCAATCACCGAGAAGAGCGCTAAATACTACGTAGCACTAGTTCGGCGAAACGGGTTGCCTGTGCACAATTTTTCTTATTTTCGCCCGCGGCGGCTTCTTCCGGTCGCCTGGTGGCTGGGCAAAGCGCGCGCCACTCGCGATCACGAGCGGAACGTCGGGGATCGTCCGTAGCCCTATATGAGTAGCAGGTGACTGCTGGAAACAGTGGTCGATCGCGAGACAGAATGCGTTTTAAAAACGCGTCGTAATCTCGCGAACCTGTCTTAGGTCTCGGCAACGGGATTGGGTTGTTAGTACCGGTTGGCTACCTCCGGGAAAGCGGTCCTCTAACGTTGACGGTGGGTCTGTCGTGCCCGATCGGATCGGTTCTCGGTTCTTTATGGGTCGGTCGGACGCTGCCTCCGGGATCGAGGGTGTTATTCTTCTGCTACGAAGGCTGCGATCGGCGGGGAGGTATTCTCCGTCTTTCTGGCCGCTTCCAAACTATCTCAGCCTCTCTGCGAGCGGCTCGGCCCCCGTGCCGTTGACGCGACGAGCAGAACCGTACTTAAAGGAATTGATTGGTTTTCTGCATCTGTGTCCAGCGCACATATCTTCTCGATGCCTCCGCACTCGCCCCGCGGCGTTGAAGCCGTCGGGGAAGTCGTGAGACTATAGAACCTCTGTAGATTGCACGGGGAATACCTACACAAAAAGCGAGATTGACTGAGGGATCCTCCGTTGTCGAGGCGTCCCCCGCGACTGAGATGGTCGCGACTCGTGAAATGTAAGGATTCGGAGTGCATTTTCCGAACGTTCTAACGAACGATGGAAGTTACCTGGTTGATCCTGCCAGTAGTCATATGCTTGTCTCAAAGATTAAGCCATGCATGTCTAAGTACATGCCGTATTAAGGCGAAACCGCGAATGGCTCATTAAATCAGTTATGGTTCCTTGGATCGTACCTTACTACTTGGATAACTGTGGCAATTCTAGAGCTAATACATGCAGCAGAGCTCCGACCTTCGGGAACGAGCGCTTTTATTAGACCAAAACCAATCGGGCCTCGTGTCCGTCTCTTGTGGTGACTCTGTATAACTTTGGGCTGATCGCACGGGCTCGTCCCGGCGACGTATCTTTCAAGTGTCTGCCTTATCAACTGTCGATGGTAGGTTACGCGCCTACCATGGTCGTAACGGGTGACGGGGAATCAGGGTTCGATTCCGGAGAGGGAGCCTGAGAAACGGCTACCACATCCAAGGAAGGCAGCAGGCGCGCAAATTACCCACTCCCAGCACGGGGAGGTAGTGACGAAAAATAACAATACGGGACTCTTTTGAGACCCCGTAATTGGAATGAGTACACTCTAAATCCTTTAACGAGGATCCATTGGAGAGCAAGTCTGGTGCCAGCAGTCGCGGTAATTCCAGCTCCAATAGCGTATATTAAAGTTGTTGCGGTTAAAAAGCTCGTAGTTGGATCTCAGCTCCGGCCGGACGGTCCGCCTACCGGTGGTTACTGTTCGCTGCCGAGCGTTCAGGGGGCTTCTGTCTATGATCTTCACCGGTTGTGGGCGGAGACCCTCACGTTTACTTTGAAAAAATTAGAGTGCTCAAAGCAGGCGCGACGCCTGAATAATTGTGCATGGAATAATGGAATAGGACCTCGGTTCTATTTTGTTGGTTTTCGGAACACGAGGTAATGATTAAGAGGGACAGACGGGGGCATTCGTATTGCGACGCTAGAGGTGAAATTCTTGGACCGTCGCAAGACGAACTACTGCGAAAGCATTTGCCAAGAATGTTTCCATTAATCAAGAACGAAAGTTAGAGGTTCGAAGGCGATCAGATACCGCCCTAGTTCTAACCATAAACGATGCCAGCCAGCGATCCGGCTGTGTTCCTCAAATGACACGCCGGGCAGCTTCCGGGAAACCAAAGCTTTTGGGTTCCGGGGGAAGTATGGTTGCAAAGCTGAAACTTAAAGGAATTGACGGAAGGGCACCACCAGAAATGGAGCCTGCGGCTTAATTTGACTCAACACGGGAAAACTTACCCGGCCCGGACACAGGAAGGATTGACAGATTAAGAGCTCTTTCTTGATTCTGTGGGTGGTGGTGCATGGCCGTTCTTAGTTGGTGGGGCGACTTGTCTGGTTAATTCCGATAACGAACGAGACTCTAGCCTACTAAATAGACGTTCCCATCCTCTTGTAGTGGGACGTTCTTCTTAGAGGGACAAGCGGCGTTTAGCCGCACGAGACAGAGCAATAACAGGTCTGGGATGCCCTTAGATGTCCGGGGCCGCACGCGCGCTACATTGAAGGAATCAGCGTGTGCTTTCCCTGTCCGAAAGGACTGGGTAACCCGTTGAACCTCCTTCGTGCTGGGGATTGGAAAGTGTAATTGATTCCATGAACGAGGAATTCCCAGTAAGCACGAGTCATCAGCTCGTGTTGATTACGTCCCTGCCCTTTGTCCACACCGCCCGTCGCTACTACCGATTGAATGATTTAGTGAGGTCTTCGGACTGGCGCTCGGATTGGCCTTTTGGTCGAGCCGGTGTGCCGGAAAGATGACCAAACTTGATCATTTAGAGGAAGTAAAAGTCGTAACAAGGTTTTCGTAGGTGAACCTGCGAAAGGATCATTAATTATAAAC